>NC_038252.2:25885466-26185466 GCF_000004515.6 Glycine max
AAAAACAAGTAACATCAGTAGAGACCGGACACTATTGAAGTTGAGGAGCATCAGTAACCTTTCTGGAGGCGAGAGTAACCTAGAAAATTATATTTTAGGGACTTGGCAAAGAGTTTATTTTTACTTGGAGTGAGATCATGGACAAATCATGTACTCCCATAGACACGGGTAGGAACAAGATGGAGGTACTATTAAGGATTCTAGATGGAGTAAGAAACTTGATTATCGAGAACCGATGAAGGCATGTGGTTCATTAGATGATAGACAATAAGAATAGCATCCCCCCCCCCCCCCAAAAAATGAAGTAGGACTAAAACTGGGAAGACAAATAGTGTTTGATGTGGTGATTTTTGTGCTCAACAACACCATTTTGATGTGGTGTGTGGATACATGGTGTTTGATGAAGAATCCCCTACAAGTTTAAAAAGGACTAAAACTGGGAAGACAAATATTCCTTTGCATTATCAATTCATAAAATTTTAATTGAAGAGCCAAAATGATTTGAATCTTAGCATATAAACTTTGAAAAATATAAAAAAAAAAATCAAAATGATTCTTCATTAGAAAAACCCAAGTACAATGAGAGAAATCATCAATAAAAACATCCTAATATGGAATAGACTAGACTAGGACCTTAAATATGAGAGTCAACTAAAATAAAAGGTGACACATCATGCTTATTGCCATGAGGACCATAACTGCTACGAGTATGTTTACCTAGTTGACACGAGTTGTACTGAGATGACTTACCAGTGGACAAATTAGGAACTAACAAACACAATTCTCCAGACTTAGGTGCCCAAGGTATTGATGTACGAGAGTTAGAGAGGAAAGGGAGACATAGGCAACCAGAGGCATAAATTGATATAATCCTCCAGACACATGTCTAGGGATAACAAGGGGTAGGATCTGGGTAGGGTCCAATAGTACCCATCCCATTACCCGCTTTTTAAAAAAATATGCATACCCAACCTCATACCCGCGCATGTAGCAACTTGAATCTTTATCCTCGTACATGTTGGGTACCTATATATCCATACGTGCACTTGTGACCCGCACTTTACTTATGTATAAAGTTAATAAATCAATAAAAATATATTAACTTGAAAAATTACTACACATAAATTAAAAATTTACTCTTAAATAATCCAAATATATATAACATTAAAGTATCTGAACATAATATTAAAAACAAACAAACAACACATTGATTCGTCTAAACTTAAGTCATAAATAAATAACATTACAAGAAAATCATCCAACATTACAAAGATAAGTCATTAAATAGGTACAAACATAAACTACTAATTTGAAGCACCAAACAACACACAATATTGATTCACAATTGAAAGTTAATTTTAAAAGAACTTGTCAACAAAGTCATAAATTTATACATAAAGTAAATAATAGTTCAATAAAATGTGAAACAAATTTAATATAAGGTATGTTGAATTAGAGTTCATTATTCTCTATTAGAATATTACTATTAGTCATAAAATGAGAAAAATATAATTTTTTATAAAAGAGTATATATATATATATATATATATATATATATATATATATATATATGAATTATATGTGCGGGGCGGGTACTACAGTACTGATTGCTGCAAATATTTGTGGGTAAATATCTGCCATGATCCCCATTTATCCCCAACTACAATAAATAGGTAATTACCCTCCCCACTTAAGGGTACCTTGTCCTATTCCAATCATTTGTCCAATGCATCGATCCTCTATCTTGTACAAGAGCAAAATTATTAACAAAGAGGTCATTAGTAATGAGCCTTGATAGCCTTGAGGTCTATAGTATAATATGATATGATGACTTTGCAATTAATTTTGACTCATTTTAGAACAAAGCTTTGGAGCTTTACGAGAGAAAAGTCTTTCTAGGTTCTCAAGACCCTTGGTTCTTATATTTGAATTTCTTTATTCAAAGTGGTGAATCTTTCAACTTATCAATCCTTAGAAATTGTGACATTATTCTATCATTTTTCATCTCAATCCTTTTTTTCCTTTTTGGTCTCTCTCTTTCTCTCTCTCTCTGATGCAATCATACCCCTCAAGGGCATTGAATAGAAGACTCTAAGAAGATTGGGCCAAAGACACAAGAGAAGGCCCTAAGGTTCTCATGAGCTTTAAGGTAGATTTCGGACTTATGGGCTAAGCATGAACCCACTTATCTTAGTACATATTATATTAGGATTTTATTATTTTTGGGCCTTGTATTTAGGGTTCCATAATGTAGGTAGGATACTCTAAAAATGTAGGATTTTTCAGCCCTTGTATTTTAGGGCACCTAGACTAGTTTTTGTATTACGGGTAGTTTTGTATTTTAGCATGCATTAAGTGAACATTTGATGTGTGTGTTGGGAAATAAATTTAATTGAATTGGTAGAAGCCCAATCCAATTAAATTTTAGAGGGGGAGGTGAACATTTGCTTGCTACATCCCATTGTCACATCATATAGTCACACTTTGTGCAAGTCTTTCATGTATTACATGCCTCATGACACCTAAGCACACTTAGTGGAGAATCTTGAACTTGATCTTGGATTAGCGGGCTGAACCATAGGTAAAATTCACTAATCATAAGTAGTGAAATTTTGGTTCCACAAATTCAATTTCAAATTGAAGTGAAATTTGAATAGAAATTCAAATTTCCCTTCAATTTTGTGTGTCACTTAGGCTATAAATAGAGGCCATGTATGTGCATTTTTTCAACTTTGATCATTTGAGAATTACACTTCAAAGTTCAACGTCTTTTGAGGCACAAAATTTCGTGTTCCTTCTCTCCCTCTCTCTCCACTCATCTTCTTCTACCTTCAAGCTCTTATCCATGGCTTCCTATGGTGGTGAGCTTCTTCTTGACTCATCTTCTCCTTGAAGTGGCGTCTCCAATCATATTTTTTCCTTCTGCATTTCACTGCCATTAAACTTCAAGAAGTAAAGAACTCCATTGATGAAGAAGATCCAAGGCCTACAAGCTCCACATGGAGCTAATCACTCTTACTCTCCCCGTCTCTCTCTCTCTCTCTATATATATATTTATGTGTGTGTGTGTGTGTGTGTGTGTGTGTGTGTTTAAAGAAATTCAAATGTAAGATTCTGAATTTAAGATTCGCAGAGGGGCTTACATAATCTATATGGTGTATAATTGCATTGTTGGTTGCTAAGCAAACTCATTTTCTTTAAAAATTCTCCACAAAAATTCACAATAATTTTTAAATTATTTATTTAATGCATATTTTATTTTATTTTATCTTTTTGAATTATTTAATCACTTAGTCTCATATTCTAGAAATACTTGTTTTACATTTTTTTTTCCAACATCCAAATACCTTAAGGTAGGAAATGAAATTACTACTTTTATTAGCAATCTATAAAACCTCTGTACAGGTAAATAATTTTTGAGTCTCTAGGAATGTCATAAAGCCTAGTAAGTTACTTTAAAAAAAAGACTTAGTAAGTTTGTTAGACCTAATCAACCTATACTCTTTTGTAAAAGAAATCTTTATCATGTTCTATTTCTATTTACCATAGGCATCACTCATAAAAGATAGTCTATCTTGAATTTGAATAATTAACATGTTTTACATTATAAGTGGTGTGATATATTTATTGATTCAAAATTTGTTTTAGTACATGTTTAATTATGATTTATTTTTAATATAACCATTTTCTTTGAAATTCTTTTAAGAAATTGATAAAAATTAAGTGCATTTTAAAAAAGTTTTATTGCATTTTTAGTTCCTCAAGTATTATGATTATGCAATTTGGTCTCTTAGGTTTTAATTTTCCAATTGGATCCTTATGTTTTCTCCTAATTACCATGAAGTCCAATAATCTTGATTTCATTCATTATTTAAGTCATTAATTTGCTCAAAATGAAAAGACATTTCTTTTATTGTAATCATAAAATTTAATCATTTTCCCATGAGCATCATGGACACACCAATTAAATCAATTAAGAGTGTGATTGATAAGACATTTCAGTTAGTTTTATAGCTTTTTTTACTAGCTAAAAAACTTGTTTGACGATTTGGTAAATATGTTTTTTAGTAGCTTCTAACTTTTTTTAAGACTTTACTTAAAATAACATTTTTTAAAACATTTGCTTCTAGCTTTTTATATTTATTCCCTTTTATCCTTGAACATTTATTATATTTCATTTTTAACTTTTCTAATTAATGTAAATTTTAATTTTTTTTACTTTTTTTTACATATAAAAGGGTTTTCTCTTTTTTACCTTTTTTATTATATATGATGGTGCCAATGATATATAATAAGTTAATATACTTTCTTTTAGATATTTTATAAATAAAAAACTACAAGTGTTTGAAATTAATTTAATACTAAAATTATAAATACTACAAAATATATTTTTATCAAGAAAATTAAATTAAAATTTGTATAAAAATATTACAGAAATTTTGTTAGAGACAGAGGGAGCGACATGGTGAACAACCTAAGGCTAAAGCTTGAAGCTCAAGGAAAAGCTTGAAGATTGAAGAAGTTTTGAAGAAGTTTTGGCTTTTAGGTACTCAACTCCTTTGAGTAACATTTGTATTGGTTGTTATCTTGATTGATGCATCTTAGTACATTTGATATTTTTTTTGCATCATGCATCATCATGGTTTGTATGAAGAAAAGTTTGTAAGTTAGATTTTTTTTTAGGCAAAAACTCTCTATTTTAATCGATTATAGAGTTGTTTGCAATCGATTACAATGAACTAGTTGAATGTTAAAGAGTTAAGTCTCGTATCAGTTTAATCGATTACACTATTGTTTGACACAATGACTGATTTTTTTCAAAAATCTTTACTTTAATCGATTACCAGTTAGATTAATCTATTACTTCTGTCTCATTTAGTTGTTTTGAGGTGAACAAGAACACTTTAATTATTACCTAAATCATCTAATCGATTACATTGTTCTTAAGTTGTTTTACAAATGTTGAATGGACACTTTAATTGATTACTTAGATAATCTAATCGATTACTTTGCTAAAATAATTGATTACCTTATAGATTTAATCGATTACAAATGGTTATAACTGTTTTCTCTATACATAACCATCTTGTGTTCATATCTACACATCAGGAGATCATTAGAGAATACTCAATACATCTCGAAAATAACTTCTTAGTCTCAGAATGGGCAAGATTTTGTGTTGTTATTAGTGAATAAGAGAAGAGAAGAAAAGAGTTATATAGTAACTCACAACTTCTTAATCATTTGGTTATGAAGATCTTTTCTTGAAAGTGAGTTGTGTCTTTTGAGTAGAAGAAGATCACCTTCTCAGTCCAGTAATGTTTTTGTGGAATGATTGGTTAGGTTGTATCTCTCCTACTTGGTTTTTCTTCTGTATGGTTTTTACACGATCCTTGTTTTTATGTGTGAATTTCTTACAACATGTTAGAATAAGGTTTTTTAGTCTAGGCTAAGAGTATGATTCTTTTAGGCTTATATTTACAAAGGACTCTAATGTTAGGTGCCTTGGTCTCTTTTTTTGGGGTGAGAATTGTAGATTGGTTGTGATTGCTTGTAAGGATTCTTAAAACATATGGCAAATCTAATTCAGGTTGTGGATTAGATAACTGGATTAACTTATCTAGAAATAGAGAATGAACCGGTATAAAAGATTGTGTCTTTCTTTTTTTGTTCTAATCTTTTTCTCTCATTTAAAGTTTAATCAACTCATTCAAGTTTTAATCAAGTCTTTTGAGTATTAAACAAGTTTTTCACAAAGATTCAAGTTTTATGATTGTGAAAAAAGGATGTTAATGAAATATCATGTTTAAGGAAGGATTGATTAAGTATTGATTACGTCCAATTCATATTTGTTTTGTGAAACAATCCATATAAAAGTTTTTTTAACTCTATTTTTTAAAAGTACATTTTGTTTTGAAAACTACTTCACCCCCTTTTGGGTTTATTGAGTTCCATCATCTTTTCAAATTTTACCAAACACGTGATTCAATAACATAGTTTTTAGTTAATTTTGTCAAACATAACCTAAGTTAGATGGATCTTTTTAGGTAATATACTTCAAATATTCTATATTTTTTTCTAATGCATTTTATTTAGTAAATAGTGAACTACTCTTGACATTTATTGAAATTATACAATTTCTCTATGCTTTTTTTAATCCTACACTAATTCCCCTCAATTGTTTGAAAAATATTCATTGACATCCTTTTATATATTACACTAACTCACATTAATTATTCGAAAAACATTACATTGCACTCTCCAATAAGAGTGATTACTATAAATATTAAAAAAACATAGAGGTTTAATTTGTGTAAGTTTACAAAACGTTAAAGGTGATTAGTATAATTTATTATTACATTTATTCATTGTTATGTCATGCCAAATTCTTTCACGTTAGCTAATTCCGTCATATATTGGATGAAATCAGGAATAAGAGATCTAATTATAAACAGGAGAAAATTTAAGAAACTCAATTGACATAATTAAAATTGGAGATAGGGGTGGGAATAGGCCAGGCCAGGCTTTAAAAAGTCTGAGCCTAGTCTACGATTAATTTTTGAGGCCTGAGCCTGGCCTATAACCTATCAAAGGCTTTTATTTTGGCTCGGCCTGACCTTTTTAAAAGCCTAGCCTGGCCTGGTAGCCTATTTAAAAGCCTATTTAAAAATCTTCTTCACATTAAATCTTTAATATTCCTAGTTGTTTTTACCAAAAAAAAAATAACACACCTTCTATAATAGGCTAAACAAGGCCTTAATATATAATTTTCCTTAATTTTTAATCTAACGTTAATTTAGTTGGTAGTCCTAAAAATATATTAATAATATAAACAGAAATCACCAAATGATATAAAATAATCTAAAACAAAAGAAAACCTCATACTTGAGGTAGTATCATCCTAGTCTATCAAACCAACATATTAATTATTACAACAAAAAAATAAAGCCTACATCTCCATTCTATTTGAACAGAACCGATGCATAAAATATCTACCAATAAAATTAATAGTAACGTCATTTCATCATTAGCTCCTCCATATTCACCATAAGATAAGATATGATAGGATATGATTGATTTTTGTATATGAACGTAATAGGATATGATAAGATATGATTTTTATTTGCTCTAGAATATAGTAACGTAATAAAAGAAAAAGAAAACCTAATAAGAATAGAAAAATGAATTATTAATAGAAATAAGAAAACTAATAAAAATAATGAGAAATATAAAGAAACTCACACTTTGTAATTAAAATTTTACTTAATTATAGGAATGAAATCTGCTAGTTTTTTTAAAAAATAATATTAATTGTATCCAAAAAATAATATATATATATATATATATATATATATATATATATATATATATATATATATATATATATATATATATATATATATATAGGCCGGCCTATCAGGCTTATAAGGCTTTTTAATAAGCCTAAGCCTGACCTATTTAATTTAATAGGCTTTTAAAAAAGCCTGAGCCTAACCTTTTAATTAAATAGGTCAGGCCAGGCCAGGCTTTATGTAGGCCAGGTCGTAGGCCCCTGTAGGCCGGCCTAGCCTTATCTCACCCCTAATTGGAGACATATACCAAAATCTCAATCGCAATATCATAGAAACTAAAAATGAAATCATGTCTCATCTAAAACACTTTTTGTATACAATAACAATAATCAAAAGCAAACTAATAATCTCATACAAATTATTTCAAACTCTCACTAATTAAGTTATCATAAAAACTAAAAATGAAATTATGTCTCATCTAAAACACTTTTTTATACAATAACAATAATCAAAATCAAACTAATAATCTCATACAAATTATTTCAAACTATCACTAATTAAGTGATCACGTGTTAATTCTTAAATAATGTTTATTATGACAAAAGAAAGCATTACAAATCAAAATATTTATATAATACTGCATGCATCGTGTAAAACGATATTGCCTATATATATAAAAATATATGCGGGGTAACACCTTTTACTGATGTCGTCTTTATTAATTAATATTAATAATTAGTCTATAAAGGTCACGGAAAGAAACTATCATATACGATGGGGACTTGGCGTGTTTGGTTCGCCAACTGGGCATGCATATATAGCCTTTACATGGACCTTCCTAAAATAATTATACATCACTTTATGATATTTTTGTACATTTGCTGGTTCAGTTGCATAATAATTCAAGGATACCAATCTGCTGTCACCATTTTGTTGACCGTGTTATAAAAAAAAAATATGTGTTATGCATAGTATGATTTTAAATCATGATTGTGATTGCAATTAAGGTAAGTCTGAAAACCTTTTACATTACAGATAATTACGGAAAAATATGATTGATATGGATATAATTACAATCATGATATGATTGCTGATGTCAAAATATCTTGACACTGTGGCTGCAATTACTGTTACAGATTTTATATATATATATATATATATATATATATATATATATATATATATATATATATATATATATAATAAAAATAATTGCATAAACACATATGTATAATGTCAATTATTGGATAACAAAATATATATAAAGTATAATTTATAGATATCTGAAAAATGTTAAAAATGGATTTTGTTTATCTAAGTGGGTCACTTCAGCTAAGTTGGTGATAGCAACCTTGCCCACCTACATTATGCAATCGTGTTTTGTTCTAGGAGAATTATTGGATTCGTTGTCGCACAATCGTCATGGATGTGCTTAAAAAACCTTACCGATTGCACAAATTCCTAGGGTCATATTTCTTAGCTAGCTAGTGGTGTTAAATGGATTAAACCACCTTTTGGTTGGGTGAAATATAATAAGGACAAATTTGTTTATGGAACTACTAGTTGTATAGGAAATTTCAAGAATGATGTTGGGGGTGTTGGACGAAAGAGGTGTTTGGACGACACTGTTTGGATCGTTCAGTCCAATTCTCTTTTGTATGATTGTCCAATGTCTATTTGGTGGAGCTCGTCTAGTCGCGCTATAGGAAGAGTGTCCAATCCTCTTAGTTATTTGTTAGATGATTTAGATAACAAGTTTTGTTTGTAACCGTTTTTATGTTGTAAGTGTTATCGATTAGTTTTACTCCTATATAAGGGAGTTAATTAGAAACGCTCATTGAGAGAGAGTTTTTTGAACCTATTCGTTGTATTACATTTTTTGTTACTAAATAACATACACTTTGTGTGTTACTCTTTTCTTTTTTTTTTTTCTTCTTCTTCCGTATTCTAAACTTATTTTCTCAATCTTAATCATTACAAACTGGTATCTAGAGCTTCAATTGAGATCATTTTGCATTTGTTCTATGGTGGGTCTAAAACATTAGAGATCAAACATTCTATTTCTATTCGTGCTAAGTCTCCAGGATTCATTCAAGAGGATGGTCAATATAATCAAGATTGAGAAATTCACAAGGAAAAATAGCTTCAACCTTTGTTGCATCAAGATATGTGCCTTGTTGAAAGAACAAGGAATATGGGCACCCCTCTCTAACCAACCGACGAAGATTGATAAATCTATTCTTGAGCAACAAGAAGAGAAAGTTCATTTGTTAATTCTCTTATCTCTATTTAATGAAGTTCTTTATAAAGTGATGCAATCTTTCCCCCTAAGGGCATTGAATAGAAGACTCCAAGAAGATTGAGCCAAAGATGAAAGAGAAGACCTTAGGATTCTCATGAGTCTTAGGGTAGATTTTAGACTCATGGGCTAAGTATGAGCCCACTTATATTTGTACATATTACATTAAGGTTTCATTATTTTTGAGCATTGTATTTAGGGCTTCATAATGTAGGTAAGGTACCCTAAAAATATAGGATTTTTCAGCAATTGTATTTCAGGGCACCTAGACTAGTTTTTGTATTAGAGGTAGTTTTGTAATTTCACATGCATTAAGTGAATATTTGATGTGTGTGTTGGGAAATAAATTTAATTGAATTGGGAGAAGCCCAATCCTATTAAATTTTAGAGGGGGTGAGCATTTGCTTGTTACACCCTATTGCCATATCATATAGTCACACTTTGTGCATGTCCTCCATGCTTTACATGCATCATGACACCTAAACATACTTAGTGAAAAATCTTGGACTTGATATTGGATTAGTGGGCTGAACCATAGCTAAAATTCACTAATCATAATTAGTGAAATTTTGTCTCCAAAATTTGGTTCCACAAGTTCAATTTCAAATTCAAGTAAAATCTGCATAGAAATTCAAATTTCTCTCCAATTTTGTGCGATACTTAGGCTATAAATAGAGGTCATTTGTGTGAATTTTTTCAACTTTGATCATTTGAGAATTAAAATTCAAAGTTCAGACCTCATTTGAGGCACAAAATTTTGTGCTCCTTCTCTTCTTCTCCCTTCATTCATCTTCTCCTTTCTTCAAGCTCTTATCCATGACTTCCTATGGTGGTGAGCTTGTTCTTGATTTATCTTCTCCTTGAAGTGACATCTCCAATGATCATTTTTCCTTCTCCATTCCACTACCATTAAACTTTAAGAAGCAAAGGACTCCATTAATGAAGAAGATGGAAGGCCTACAAGCTCCACATGGAGCTACATCATAAAGTTTCTGAAGAAAAAACAACTTTTGCGTTATGGCTCAAGTTAGAGAAGCTCTTTATAACAAAATCAATCTATAACAAGTTGCTATTGAAACAATGTCTATTTGGCCTTTGCATGAAGGAAGGGACGCCTCTGAAAGATCACCTGGATGAGTTAAACTCTATCTTGTTGGAACTCCGTGACATTGATGTTAAATTAGAAGATGAAAATCTTGCAATGATTCTGTTAGCCTCTCTCCCTCCTTCATACGAGAATTTTATAAGTTCTCTAAGTGTTGGAAAGGATTGTATCACACTTGAAGAAGTCAAGTCTAGTTTTTTTCAAGAGAGCTTTGACACAAAGCATCTAAAAATGGTGATGAAGCCTCTGCCTTTGAATTATCAATGACTAATTCTGCAAAGCGTAGAAAAAGAAGAAAGCCAAAGGATTCAAGAAGAGCAAAGTTAATTCAAAGGATATTTGTAATTATTGCAACGAATCTAGCCATTGAAAGAAACATTATCCAAAGGAAATCAAGAAAGAATTTATTGTAGTCGTTGTTCAAAGTGATTCCTTATCAGAAAATGATTTGGTACAATTGGTTGTTGATAAACAACATCATTCTAAACAGTGAGTATTGGGCTCATGTTGTTCTTATCACACATGTCCACACAGAAGTTGGTTTATGACCTATAAGAAGAAATTTTGTGGTAATGTTCTGATGGGTAATAATGCCCTTTGAATACAGTTGGGATAGGTTCTATGCAAATAAGAAAATATGATGGAATCGTTAGAACTGTAAGGTGGAAACTCTTTAGTTTTGTAAGCATTGTATCTATGGGAAGCAACATAAGATGAAATTCCCAAAGGTGGTGCACACTACAAAGGCCATATTGGACAACTCTATTATGATTGTTAAGGGCTTTCAAGAGTTCCATCCCTAGGAGGAGAAATGCATTTCCTCTTAATAATTGACAATTACTCAAGGATGACATGGGTATTCACGATGAAAGAGAAATCAGGAGCTTTCAAATTTTTCAAGCATTAGACGATTCTTAGGCATAATCAAACAAGAAAGAAAGTAAAGTGTCTTAAGACTGATAATGGTTTCGAGTTCTGTCATAAATAGTTCAATGAATTCTATAAAGAAGGCATTGCTAGACAACACATTGTCCAACATACTCCTCAACAAAATGAAGTTACTGAAAGAATGAATAAGACCTTATTGGAAAGGACCAAATGCATGCTATCAAATTCGGGGTTCAATACAAGTTTTTGGGCTGAGGCAGTTAACACAACATACTACTTAGCAAATTGTTCTCCATCCAGTGCCATAGATTACAAGACCCCTATTAAGGTATGGTCTAACAAACCTGCTGGTTACTTAATGTTGGAAGTGTTTAGATGTCCAACATGCTGTCATGTAAATGAAGGAAAGCTACAACCTAGAGCTAAGAATGGTGTCTTTATGAGCTATGGAAATGGAGTCAAAGGATTCAAAATCTGCTCTTCGTTAGTAAGGTGGAGTACGATTTATACATCTATCTACTTCTTTATGTGGACGAGATGCTTATTGCATCTCAAGAAAAATATGAGATTCAGGAACAGTCACTACTTAGCATTGAATTTGAGATTAAAGATATATGAGTAGTTGAAAAAATTTGGGCATGGAAATCAGGAGAGATCATGCTCAAAATAAGCTTTTCTTATGTCAAAAGGAATACATTCAAAAAGTGTTGAATTGCTTTGGATGCAATGAAAAAATCAATGGGTACTCCTTTGACAACGTCCATTTGTCTCTTTGAACTCAATAATACTAAATCAAAATCAAAAAAGGAAAACATGTCTCATGTTCCTTATGCTAGTGTAGTTGGAAGTCTTATGTATGCCATTGTATGCACAAGGCAAGATCTAGCACAAGCAATCAATATGATGGCTAAATACATGGGTAAACCTAGGAAGGAACATAGGAAAATAGTCAAGAAAATATTCAGGTACCTTAAGGGTACAACTGATATTGGACTCATCCACCAAGGTGACACATCTTTTGCACTTGCAAGACATTCAGATTTTGACTATGCTATAGATTTAGATGTAAGACAATTTGTGATAGGTTATGCTTTCACAATTGGAAATTCCCTTGTTAGTTTGAAGGCTACACTTCATCCTATAGTTTTTTTGTCATCAACAGAGGCAGAATACATGACTTTGGTAGAAGCAACGAAGGAAGGTATCTAGTTAACGGGTCTTATCAACAATCTTGGGTTTCCTCAGGATAAAGCTATCATTTTTTGCGACACTCTAAGTGCATCATGAAAGGACTAAGCACATTGACTTCAAATACCAATTCATTTGTACTGAGAAGAGGATCACATTTCAAAAAATTGATACAAAAGAAACCCAAGCTTACATGTTCCCAAAGCTTGTTCCCAGAAGCAAATTTATGCATTGTCTAGATCTGCTTACGGTAGATTGCTAGAAATAACTCTATATATATGATTAAGAATTGTTACTAAATCAAGGTGGAGATTGTTGGACAAAAAGAAGTGTTTGGACAACACTACTTGAACCATCCAATCTAGTTCTCTTCTGTATGGTCGCCAATGTCTATTTGGTGGCGCTCATCCAATTGTGCTGCAAGAAGAGCGTCCAATCCTCTTAGTTATTTGTTAGATGGTTTAGATAACAAGTTATGTTTGTAATTGTTTTTGGTTAGTTTTACTCTTGTATAAGGGAGCTACTTGGAAACACTTCGTGAGAGAGTTTTTTGAACCCTTTCATTGTATTATGTTTTTCGTCAGTGATAACCTACACAATGTGTGCTACTATCTTTTTTTTCTTTTTCTTCTATGATAATCTTTTTCCCTATTGTTGGGCTGTAACCAAAATCCATATGACAGTTAATTCTGTTACTGTTTTTCTGTTCTGATATATATATGTATATATAGGACAACTTGCTCTGTATTTTCTCAAAGAACAACTTCCACTTGTATTTTGCATCAGTAATAAAAAAGCTTTCTGCCCCCTCCCGTGGATGTAGCCTTGATCAAAGGTGAACCACGTAAATCTGTGTGTTCTTTCTCATCTTTCTCTCTTTCACCTTGTTGCAAAACTCTGTGAATGACATAGTGTTCTGCTGCATCTGTTGCTGTTGTTTTTTGTTTTGTTCTTCATCACTTCCATAACAAACTAGTATCAAGAGCTCAAGTTGCGATCAAGGGAATTCAAGATTCTAGTCTGAATACAAAGATCAAGCTATGGGAGTTTTGTTTCTGGTATCTTTCGCTGCCTCATTGTGATCAAGAACATTCAAGAAATCATGTCAAACACAATCAGGATTGAGAAATTCAATGGAAAGAATAACTTTAATCTGTGGTGCATCAAGATGCGTGCTTTGTTGAAGGAACAACGTGTCTGGGCTCCTGTTGCTTCTGCATCTGTGAAGAAACTAGCGGCTCCTGATTCAAAAGAAAAGGCATCTGTTTCAAAGACTGAAGAACTTGCGGAACAAGAAGAAAAGGCTCACTCACTAATCTTGCTTTCTTTGTTTGATGAAGTTTAATATGAAGTTACGAATGAAGAAACTGCAAGTGGCTTATGGCTCAAGTTGGAAAAGCTATATATGACCAAGTCAATCTGCAACAAGCTCTTCTTGAAAAGGCGTCTATTTGGTTTACACATGAAAGAAGGTACATCTCTTAAGGATCATCTTGATTAATTGAATTCTATTTTGATGGAATTGAGAGATATAAATGTTAAAATAGAGGATGAAGATGCTGCCATGATTCTGTTAGCCTCTCTACCACCATCATATGAGAGCTTTGTCAACTCTCTTAGTGTTGATAAGGAATGTGTCACCATGGAGGAGGTGAAATCCAGCTTATACTCAAGGGAACTTCAATCTAAAGCACCTGGAAATTCTGAAGAATCAAATGGATCTGGTCTTGTGGTCTCTAACTCTAATAAGAACATCAAGAAAAAGGTGTTTAAAGGAAAGAAGAAAACTCATGTCAATCCAAAGGACATATGTAACTACTGCAAGAAGCTAGGTCACTGGAAGAAAGATTTTCCTAAGAAAAAAGGAAAACCATTTTTTGTTGTTGCCAAGGAAGGTTCCACATCTGAAAATGAGCTTGTTCTCTCAGTTGTTGATCACCACCAACATTTTGAAGATCAGTGGATACTAGACTCTGGTTGTTCCTTTCATATGTGTCCTAACAAAACCTGGTTTGAGACTTATAAAGAGAAATTGGATGGAAATGTCTTCATGGGAAATGATGTCTCATGCAAGACAGTGGGAATTGGCACAGTAAAAATCAAGATGCATGATGGAATCATCTAAACACTCACTGAAGTTAGACATGTTCCAGAGCTGAAGAAGAACCTAATCTCTATAGGTATTATGGATGGAAAGGGGTTCAAATGCAACACTGAAAATGGGGTTATGAAAATTTAGAAGGTGATGAAGGGTATAAAGAGGGGTAATCTCTATATACTTCAAGGTACAACATGTATTGATGATGGTCTAGTAGCTGTTGCATCGAAATTTAATAAGAGCATACCTGACTTAACTCAATTGTGGCACATGAGGCTAGGTCATATGAGTGAAAAAGGTATGATGATACTTCAAAAATAGCAACTGTTGGGAAATTAGAAATTGGATGAGCTTAAATTCTGTGAGCATTGTGTTTTCGGCAAGCAACATAGGATTAAATTTCCTAAAGCAATTCACACCACTAAAGGAACTCTTGATTACATTCATGCTGACTGTTGGGGGCCTGCAAGAGTACCTTCACTAGGTGGTGGAAGGTATTTTCTATCCATAATTGATGACTACTCAAGGATGACATGGATCTATATCATGAGTCAGAAGAGTCAAGATTTTAAATGCTTCAAAGAATGGAAGACACTGATTGAAAAACAAACTAAAAGGAAAGTTAAAAGACTCAGAACTGATAATGGCCTAGAGTTCTGCTCAATAGAATTTAACAAATTCTGCAGAGATGAAGGAATTGCTAGACAACTTACTGTTAGGAACACTCTTTAGCAAAATGGAGTTGCTGAACGAATGAATAGAACACTTCTGGAAAGAACAAGATGCCTACTATCCAATGCTGGTCTCAACAGAATTTTTTGGGGAGAAGCTATTAATACAACTTATTTTTTTATCAATAGAACACCCTCTACTGCTATAGGACTTAAAACTCCTATTGAAATATGGAATGGCAAAACAACAAACTACTCAAACCTAAGAGTATTTGGTTGCAATGCCTATTATCATGTCAATGAAGGAAAGTTGGTACCTAGATCAAGAAAGGGACTGTTCATGGGTTATGGTGATGGGATGAAAGGCTATAGGATCTGGTCACCCTCTGAAAGGAAAGTTCTCCTCAGCAGAGATCTAATTTTTGATGAATCACATCTGCTCCATCCAAAAATTGAGGTTCCAATTGTTGGAACACAGAGTTGCCACTCTCCTCAAGAAAAGGATATAGAATCTATAGCCAAAGACTTAGAAAAAAGGGGTCATTACGATACACCTCCTGTGGTTCTTCAAGAAGGTGAGAAATCAGAAGATTCCAGTGCAAATGAGTCTTATTTGGCTGCTGAACCTGATCCTCCATAGCTCAATCCTGGAATCAAAATCAAAGACCTAAAAGGGTCACTATACCTCCTGAGAGATATGGCTTTGAAGACATGGCTGCCTATGCATTACATGCAGCTGAAGAAATAGATTCAAATGAACCTGCCACCTACAAAGAAGCTATCAATCATCCTGAAGCTGAAAATTGGTTGTTAGCTATGAAAGAGAAAATGGAATCTCTATATAGGAATCAAACCTAGAAACTTGTTGAACTACCTAAAGGAAGACATGTGGTAGGTTGCAAGTGGATATTCAAGAGGAAATTTGGTCTTTTAGAAAAGGAAGGGATAAGATGCAAGGCTAGGTTAGTTGCCAAGTGTTGGATCAAGTGGCCTCGGAATAATTAAGAAGAGGGGGTTGAATTAATTATGAACGTGTCTTGACTAATTAAAAATTTATCCTTCTTAATGTTACTAGATTCAATTAGGCTTTTACTACTAAGTTAAGAAAGTAAAGAAAAATAACTTAACCAAAAGTAAAGCGGAAATTAAAAGTACACAACAGAAATTAAAGAGTGTAGGGAAGAAGAAGACAAACACAAGATTTATACTGGTTCGACAACAACCCGTGCCTACATCCAGTCCCCAAGCAACCAACGGTTCTTGAGATTTCTTTCAACCTTATAAAATCCTTCCACAAGGGATGTACCCTCCCTTGTTCTCTTTGAACAACCAAATGGATGTACCCTCAACTTGAACTAATCCACAAGAGATGTACCTTCTCTTGTTCTCAATATAACAACCCAAGTAGATGTACCCTCTATTTATGCCACAAATGATGTACCCTCCAATGTGTTAGGACAAAGTATTCTCAGGCGGTTAATCCTTTGAATCTTTGTAAGGGGAAACAAAAGATATCTCAGGCGGTTAGTCCATTGAAATCCTTTTTCAAGAGGGAGAAGGGAAGAAACAAAATAATTCTCAGGCGGTTAGTCCTTTGAATCTTTTGGCAAGAGAAAGAAATGAATGAAGAAGAAGAATAACACAAGTTTTTGAACAATGAAATTTTCTTGAAAGAGAAAGTATTGAACAAAAACTCTATGAAAGAAATATGTTAATCATGGAAGGAATCAATCTTTTCAGTGTTTGAAATTCGTGCCATGGTCACATATTTATAATCATTTGATGACTCAAGTTAAAGTTTGTGACTTTTGGAAATTTCTTCAAAACTAGTCACTTTTTAAAAGTTGTGACTCTTTTGAAAACTAGTCACTTTAAAAGTTGTGACTCTTTTGAAAACTAGTCACTTAAAGGTTGTGACTTTTGAAAAAATCTTCAGAAACAAGTCACTTTAAGAATTATGACTTTTGGTAATTTATTTTTCAAAATAAGTCACTGGTAATCGATTACCATCATAGTGTAATTGATTACACATCAATAGATGTGACTCTTCATGTTTAAATTTGAAAATCAAAGCATTTAGAAACTCTGGTAATTGATTACAAGTATTGTGTAATCGATCACACAAGTTTAAAATGATTTGAAAATGTTTTATCACTAGTTGTGACTCTTGAAATTTGAAATCTAACGTTTTAAAACATTGGTAATCGATTACATGCTCATGGTAATCGATTACAGCTTTGTAAATTAGTTCGAAAAACAATGTTGGCTACTGGTAATTGATTACTACCTTCTGGTAATCGATTACCAGAGAGTAAAACTCTTTGGTAAAAATTGTTGTGCTACTCAATGTTTTGAAAAAAAAATTTAGTACTTATCTTGATTGAGTCTTCTCTTGATTCTTAAATCTTGATCTTGATTGCTCTTGAATCTTGATTCTTGAAACTTGATTGTTCTTGAATCTTGAAACTTGATTGTTCTTGAATCTTGATTCTTTGAAACTTGATTCTTGAAGCTTTTTGACTCCTGATTCTTTGGAACTTGCTTAACTCTTGATTCTTTGGCATCATCAAAATAATCTTGGAAGTCATTGCTTCCACACCAAGGGATTCAGCCAGAAAGAAGGAATATATTTCAATGAAATTTTTTCACCTGTGGTTAGACATACATCCATCAGGGTTCTGCTTGCTATAGTGGCAAACCAAGATTTGGAACTTGAACAACTTGATGTCAAGACTGCTTTTCTCCATGGAAGATTGGAAGAAAATATTCTAATGAAACAACTTGAAGGGTTTGAAGTTCAAGGAAAAGAAAGGTATGTTTGTCAACTGCAGAGGTCCTTGTATGGATTGAAACAATCTCCAAGGCAATGGTACATGAGGTTTGACAGCTTTATCACCAGCCAAGGATTCAAGAGAAGTCTCTATGATTGTTGTGTTTATCACAACAAGGTGGAGGATGGATCAATGATCTACCTTCTACTCTATGTAGATGACATGCTTATTGCAGCAAAAAGCATGTGTGATATACAAAACCTGAAGATCCTCCTGAGTGGTGAATTTGATATGAAGGATCTAGGGGCTGCAAAGAAAATCTTAGGAATGGAGATCTATAGGGACAGAACTCAGAAAAGGCTATTTTTGTCTCAAAAGGACTACATTTAGAAGATACTTGTGAGGTTTGGAATAGATGATTCTAAACCTACCAGCATTCCCCTTTCAGAAAAAGAGAAGCTATCTGATATGATAAAGGTTCAAGCTCAGGTTGATCAGGACTATATGTCAAAGGTTCCGTACTCAAGTGCTGTTGGCAGTCTCATGTATGCCATGGTCTGCACCAAACCTGACCTTGCTTATTTTGTTAGCATGGTTAGTGGGTTCTTAAACCAACCTCGGAAGGAACATTGGAAGGTTGTGAAGAGAATTTTCAAATATCTTAAAGGGACTACAGATGTAGGTTTAATCTATGGATCTAACTCGAACTGCTGTCTCACTGGCTATTCTGATGCTGATTTTGCTGCTGATCTTGTAAAGAGAAGGTCCCTAACAGGGTATGCTTACACTCTTGGTGGCTGCTTGGTGAGTTGGAAGGAAACAGTTCAACATTTTGTTGCCCTCTCAACTACTGAGGCTGAATACATGGCTCTTACTGAAGCTGCAAAGGAATGGATTTGGCTAAGAGGTCTAATAAATGATCTCGGAATTAATCAAGAATATGCTAACATCTATTGTGACAACCTTAGTGCTATATGCTTGGCTAAGGATCAGGTTCACCATGATAGAACCAAGCAAATAAATGCTAGATATCACTTTATTCGGTTAGAAAGAAGAATTAAGGTTCATAAGATCAACACTCTGCACAATCCTACTGATATGTTCACAAAGCCAGTTCCAAAGAGCAAGTTTGATCACTGTTTAAGCTTGCTCAATGTTGATTGTTGGGGTTAAGTTCATGTGTACTTGGAGGGTGTAGTTTGTGTTTTATATGGATGTTAGTTCAAGGTGGTGAATTGTTGGGCTGTGACTAAAATCCATATGGCAGTTAATTCTGTTATTGTTTTTCTGTTATGATATATATGTATATATAGACAACTTGCTTTGTATTTTTTCAGAGAACAACTTCCACTTGTATTTTGCATCAGTAATAAAAAAGTTTTTTGCCCCCTCCTGTGGATGTAGCCTTGATCAAAGGTGAACCACGTAAATCCGTGTGTTCTTTCTCATCTCTCTCTCTTTCACCTTGCTACAAAACTCTGTGTATGACATAGTGTTCTACTGCTGTTGTTTTTTGTTTTGTTCTTCATCACTTCCATAACACCTATTCCGAACTTTTTTTCTCAGTCTTAATCACAACATGGGGAGTGACTAGTAACATTTACTCATAACTTATGGCCAAAGTAATGCCTTCATTGCAAAACTTTAGGTCATTGTGAGCTCCTTAAAGGTGGTTTGGCACCAAGGATTTTGATCCTTTTTGGTGTAGAGTGATTTACGGGTTGATGTCCATCCTATCTCACAGGGTTACTCATAGTTTTGTGTGTAATGTCCTATGGTTGAAAATATTAATTAAACAATGGTGTGCTAAATTTTATTTTATTTTTATCGGAAAAAAGACAAAGCATATTATTAACATCACAAGTAGTGTTCCGAGTAACAAAAAACAAGTTTTGAAAGGGCATGTTAAATGTACCTCACTGGCAAAACTTGCCCAACTTGCTTGTATTAAGAC
The DNA here is from genome assembly GCF_000004515.6 of Glycine max. Taxonomy (NCBI): domain Eukaryota; kingdom Viridiplantae; phylum Streptophyta; class Magnoliopsida; order Fabales; family Fabaceae; genus Glycine; species Glycine max. Next base: position 25,905,733 of record NC_038252.2, read on the forward strand.
TCACAACAATGAAAATAAAAGCTAACTACCAAAGTTTGTGAATCTTCGCATACACACCTATAAACATAGCATATATTGAGATTCATGAACATACATATAAGAGTAGTGCTTGTAGAAATCATTTATATATAAGCACTTACATAATAAACACTTAATAAGTGCTTAATTAATACCCCTTCTAGACTCAAATATAAGCAAAAAAAATGTCCAAGTTAGTAAATAATATCATTATTTTAAAAATAGTCGTATGTTAATTCTTTTTTATTTGAAATAAATATGACTAATGGTAGTTTAAGAAAATTAATTTTTTTAATTTGAAATAAAAAAAATTAAATAAACTTAACTAACATCTTTAATTGTTAGGGGAGAATACGAGGTTTCAGTAGAACCATGAGACATAAGGAAACTTAGAGTTGACAGGCTTCTACAACATTATCATCAAAACATACACTTGCATTAAAAGATGAGTGAGAAAGGGAGACTGAGAAAAAAGGGGACATGAGAGGGAAAAAGGGTATGAGAGAAGAGGTATTAGAGAGCAAATAAAACAATGGCAATTGGGGAAGGACAAAAGTAAATACTATAACTAGGGGGGAGGCCAAGTCATTGGGAAGGGGGGGGGGGGGGGAGCAAAATAGGGTGGATGATAACTTTCATGTTAAATTTGGACCTTTGACAAGTTTTTATTTCTCCATTTTCCCCAAAAACATAGATTTTCTGATATATGGCATGTTTTCAGACGGTGGGGGGCGTTCAGGGAGATCTTCATACCACCAAGATTAAACAAAACAAGGGAAGAATATGGGTTTGTGAGATTTTCAAGGGTCTCAGACTCGTGTAGGTTGGAGTGTCAACTTGATATAAGGGACAAAAAACTGTTAGTGAATCTACCAAAATATTGGAGAGATAAGAGTGAGGAAAGTGCTCAAATGAGGGAGGGAAAAAAGGTAAGGGATAGGAGTTAGTCGTCTTATACGACTAACTTTTGTATAGAAAACATTTTCTAAAACATGTATAGTTCCCCAATTTATATTTATTTTGTAGGAATTTGTATATGAATCTTGTTTTGTTTGAATAGTTGTCTTTAGAGTATCTCTCATGTGACTTAATGATAAAATTTGCATAATTTCAGGTTTAAATGAGGTTAAGTCTTGAAGTGCATAAAGGAGCAGTCGCGCTCAACGGACCATTTGGGCTCAGCGCGCATCTGACGCTAAGTGAGGCTTCAGCACACTTAGCGTGACAAGGGAATCTGACAGAGATCAGCTTGATAAGCGAGACATTTGTCTTTAGCCAGGCTCAGTGCATGACTGGCGCCAAGCTTAAATCCACTAACTCGTGCTAAGTGGGACGATGGTGCTAAGCGTGACATTGTAATTTCAGAGCCTATTTAAAGTCTGTTTTGCTCAAAATTAGGGTAAGCAGTACACAACAAAATTTCCAGAGTACAGTACTTGGCTCTGAATTCGAGAAAGACTCTGGAGGCAGCAAATAGAAGCAGTTGTGCAGACAAGCCTAGGGTTCTACATTTTTAGAGAGATTAGTGAGTGTTAGAGTGATTGTGAGGTGCTAAGAAGAGGAGGAGGGATACCCCTTCTTGTGTAAGCAACAATTATTTTCTACTCTCTATCTCATTTGTGTTAGGGTTTTTGTGTATGGTTGGCTAAACACCCTAGTTGAGGATTTCTAAGGAACAATTGATGTAATTATCTTTAATATCTAATTAATTATGTTTTATGTGTTCAATGCTTTTTTCAATGCTTAATTATTGCATGCTCTTGGTGTAATCACCCATTTGTGTGTATTGTTAGGTGACTTTAGCATTGGGAAATGTATTGTTGCCTTAGAACTTGATAGAGGCAGGACTAAATAACTACATTACCAGGGATGGATAGTGGGGTTTTGGTTTTCTGAATATCCTGGGATGATAATGTTGTTTAAGTTAAGCCTAGTCTTACAAGAGGGATTTGCGGACAAAGCTTAGGTTAAATTAGTCTAAACTTATAAGGGATCGAGGTTTAGTACTTTAGGCTACAACATAGAACACAAGAACATGATTAATTAGAGAAATATCCTCATATGCATCAACTTGTTTGTTAGAAAGAACCAATGCTTTTTACCTATTGCTGTCAACTTTTACTTACTTGCATTTACTGTTTTTACCATAGAATTAGTTTATTTCTGTTTTTAACCATCAATTATCAATGTTTGTTCCAACAATGCTTTACTTCTGAATAAAACTCTGTCTAATAAGCAAATTCCCCGAGTTTGATACTTGTATTACTCCATTTTAATTTTAAATACTTGACGACCTAGTGCGCTTGCCAGTATTTCATTTCCCTTGAATATATTAGTTAAAAAATTTGGAGAAAAAGGAACCATATGGGAAAATGAACAATAGGCAAGGCAACAAGGGAAACATGTTATGGTTGATAAGAAGAATATAGACACAACGAAGTCTTATGCACAAATTGGGGCTGACAAACTAGGACCACCTACATCACAAAGAAATGGGGAATAAAATTTACCAAATGAGAGTGTTATACAAAGAAGTACGAGCATGGTCAAATGCATTGACAAGAGGAGAACAATTTGGACTAGTTATCAAGAAGCTATGTTGGAATGTTCCTTGATGACAAATGAAGAGTAGTTGCATATGAACTGTTCTTTATGGAAGGGAAAAAATTTGTCACATTGAGAGGCCTAGGGGACAAACGTGTCCTTATTATTGCATTTGAAGGAGATAATCTGAAAGCCTTGTTGGATGGTGTGTCATTATGGCTAAGTAAGATCTTTAAGTATCTTGTTCCATGGAAACCAGGTGAAGGTCATGACAATAGGCTCAGTTTGACGCAATCCTACCCCACAAGGGCATTGGATAGAAGACTCCAAGTAGATTGGGCCAGAGATGCAAGAGAAGGCCCTAGGGTTCTTACGAGCTTTAGGGTAGATTTTGAATCCATGGGCTAAGTATGAGCCCACTTATCTTTGTACATATTAGATTAAAGTTTCATTATTTTGGACCTTGTATTTAGGGCTCCATAATGTAGGTAGGGTACCCTTGAAATGTAGGATTTTTTAGCCCTTGTATTTTAGGGCACATAGACTAGTTTTTTTTATTAGGGGTAATTTTGTAATTTCACATGCATTGAGTGAATACTTGATGTGTGTGTTGGTAAATAAATTTAATTAAATTGGGAGAAGCCCAATATAATTAAATTTTAGAGGGGGAGGTGAGCATTTGCTTGCTACACCCCATTGCCACATCATATAGTCACACTTTGTGCATGTCCTTCATGATTTACATGCCTCATGACACCTAAGCACACATAGTGGAGAATCTTGGACTTGATCTTGGGTTAGTGGGCTGAACCATAGCTAAAATTCACTAATCATAATTAGTGAAATTTTGCTCCAAAATTTGGCTCCACAAATTCAATTTCAAATTCAAGTAAAATTTGAATAGAAATTCAAATTTTCCTCCAATTTTATATGATACTTAGGCTATAAATAGAGGCCATGTGTGTGCATTTTTTTGGGAACTTTGATCATTTGAAAATTAAACTTCAAATTTCAGAGCTCTTTTAGAGCATAAAATTTCGTGCTCTTCTCTTCTTCTCCCTTCATTCATCTCCTTCTTCCTCCAAGCTCTTATCCATGGCCTCCTATGGTGATGAGCTTCTTCTAGACTCATCTTCTCCTTGAAGTGGCATCTCCTCTCTCTCTCTCTTTCTTCCTTCTCCATTCCGCTGCCATTCATCTTCCAAGAAGCCAAGGAATCCATTGATGAAGAAGATCCTAGGCCTACAAGCTCCAATGGAGCTTACATCACAGTTGACTCAGGATATCAGGGGTTCCTTTATAACTTTGGGGGAGAAAATGTTTCAAATAGTTTATGACCATTGTGGGCACGTTCATTGACATAGATGAGCATACACATAACATGGCTCACTTGGAATATGCCGGAGTTCTGATTCAGACATTTATGCTAGATCAGCTAAGTTCTTGCCACAATATCAACATCAATGGGAGGCTATATCTGGTGCACTTTATGGAGGAGTACGTGTGTAAGAAACAGAACACAAAAGCATGGACCACTACAAAGGATGATCCATTTTAGGAGGGTTCCTCTATTTTGGGTATGGAGTTGGATAAATAGATCAAGCATTACAAAATGTTCTTTTGATATAGAGAACTAGGAGGGAGATGACAAAGATGTACCATCATTGGGGGAGGAAACCGCCATGTCTAGGTGTGTAAAGGGAGGGAAAGGTAGTTCTAGAATATGTGGAGGTCAAATGGATATAATAAATGTTGTCAATACAAAAAAGAGGAAAAAAGAGATTTAAGGGATGGTGATAATGCTTTTGACACAGAGGGTCAGGGTATTTTAAATTTTGAGCATGAAAATCGAAAAGATGAGGGACAAAAAAACAAGTGCCTATGGTGATAGCCATTCAGGAGGAGGATGTTGCATGTATAGAGATGCAATCAAACCTATGGTCAAAGCAAGTCTCTGAGGGTACAAAAAAGGTGATGAGGAAAAGTAATAAGGGAAAAAGAGTGTGCAAAGGGAAAGCCAGAGGATCTAAGTCCTCCAAGTCTTCTAGGTCATCTTGTGGAGCTAGTAAGAAAGTTATTAGACCAGGTCTAGGCCGTTGGGACAAGCCCAAATATGACTACAAACTGGGTGCTGATGTAAAAAAAGAGTAGGCAAATATGTGAAAGGGCCTCACAGTAAAAGTAAGGAGGATGGGCCTCAATCTAAGGTGAGCAGTTGTTCCTCTAAGTCAGAATAGAAGAGAGCATAATAGGCTAGCTAATGATGGTAGGAGAGGAAAAACAATTATGAAGGTAAGGAAAGGGAGAAGACAAACCAAGTAGAAACAAAAACATTTGGGGTCTAAAAGAGTAGGGCATTAAATGATGTGTCCAATTTTAACACATATTTGGTCAAGAATGGTACCAGAAGTATTCTTGAAGATGATAGGTAGGAAGCAAAATGTCTTTGGACTATGGGCACAAAAATGGATGTTTCATATGATGGGGCATAAAGTATAATGATCAAAGGTATTGAGGGGATGAAGGCTAGAGACAAAAAATAAAATCAAAATAGGGGTAAAAAGGCACATATGGGTTTGGGAAGAGGTGAATTATGATGATTATGAGTCATAATGTGAGGGGTTTGGGAGGCAATCTCAAAAGGAGACCAACTTGCAATTGGATTAGAGCGCAAGGGGCTGAAATTATTTGTTTACAGGAAACAAAAATAGGGCTAGTTTCTAAGCAGTTGTGTGCAACTATGTGGGGAGGTAGTGAGGTTGAATTGAAGAAACTTCCAGTAGTTAATTCAGTTGGAGGTGCAGTGTTCTTTGGTGTAGGTTTCATGGGTATGGAAAGGGTCTAGAAGGATGATAATATTAGGTGTGTTATTGTTAATGTGTATGCTCCAGCTAACAATCATGGCAAGAAGAGAATGTGGGAGTAGTTTGTAGCGAATAAAAAAACAAAGTTCAGTAGAAGATTGGTGTATTGTTGGAGACTTTAATTCGGTCAATAGATGGAGGAAAGGAGAGATGCAAACACTAACCCTTTGGGTGGGAGAGATATGGGAGAGTTCAATATGTTGAGTAGTCAAATGGAGGTTCATATTCCATTGGTGGGTAAGAGATTTACTTGGTACTATCCAACAGTCATTCCAAGAGTAGACTAGTTTCTGAAGGGTGGTTGCAAGCATAGTTGCGTAGCACTTAATACATTTTATAGAGAATTTTTTTAAATCATTGTCCATTAGTGCTTAAAAATTCACTGACAGATTGGAGGGCTAAGCCATTGAAGGCCCTTAATTGTTGGTTTATGGATAAACATTTTATGGGAGTTGTTGAAAAATTATGTGAGAGTATGTTTTGAAGCATACTAAATAAGGGTTGGCTTGGAGAAAAAAAATAAAATGAGAATGCAAGGATGGTCAACTTAAGTTTTGAAGCAAAAAATAAGGGTTGAAGAAAGGTCTTAAGCTTTGGAACTCAAAATACTTTGTTGACTTGGATAAACAATGCAAGGATCTTATGGTGAACATCAATGAATTGGACCTCAAAGATGAGAATGCAAATCTTTGTGAAGCGGAACTAACAAGGAGGAGAGACCTTGTAAATGATTTTTGGAAGATGTTTGAGAGAAATGAATCATTAGTGCATCAAAAGGCAAGGTCAAAGTGAGTCAAGGAAGGGGATGCCAATACTAAATATTTCCATAATGTCATTAATTAGAGGAGGAGGACAAATATAGTGAGAGAGATCCTGGTGGGTGATGGGTGGGTGGAGGAACCCATTCAAGTTAATATGGGTGTTAAGGAATTTTTCTACAAAAGATATGAAGAGAATACACATGTATGACCCAGGTTGGATGGGGTCACTTTTAATTAGATTGAGAATTAGGATAATGTTTTTTTTTATGCAGGCGTTTTATGGAAATGGACATAAATAAGTCCGTATGAGAGTGTGAAAGTGACAAAAGCCCGAGCCCTGATGGTCTAAAATTTAACTTTATCAAGAGGTGTTGGAAGATAATTAAGGTTGTTTCATAAAGATGCTAGAGGAGTTTTGGGATAAAGGTGGAATTCCTAAATGAGGTAATTTTTCTTTCATTGCATTAATTCCAAAGAAGGATAAACCCCAAGGCCTTGAAGAATTTAGGCCTATTTCCCTCATTGGATGTGTGTATAAGGTTATTTCTAATGTACTATCTAGGAGAATGATAAAGTGTAGAAGCAAAGCTTCATGGTGAATCAAAGGTGATTCAAAGGTGTTTTGATGATAACAATGATGATAACAAAAGATGATGACAAAGGTGATGGCAAAAAGCTCAAAGATCAATCAAAGAACAACTCAAGTGAATCAAAGATCAATCAAAGAACAACTCAAGTGAATCAAGAACAATTCAAGAGTTCAAGATAAGAATCAAGAAGAATTCAAGACTCAAGAAGAAAGTTTAGAGTCAAGAATCAAGATTCAAGGTCTCAAGAATCAAGATCAAGATTCAAGAATCAAGAGAAGGCTTAATCAAGATAAGTATGAAAAGTTTTTCTCAAAATTTGAGTAGCACATGATTTTTGTCAAAACATGTTTACCAAAGAGTTTTTACTCTTTGGTAATCGATTACCAGATTGTTGTAATCGATTACCAGTAACAAAATTGTTTTCAAAAAGTTTTCAAATTAAATTTACAACGTTCCAATTAATTTCAAAAAGCTATAATCGATTACAATGTTTTGGTAATCGATTACCAGTGCCTTTGAATGTTGAAATTCAAATTCAAATGTAAAGAGTCACATCTTTTCACATAAAAGCCTTGTGTAATCGATTACACTGATTTGGTAATCGATTACCAGTGATTGTTTCTGAATAAATCAAAAGATGTAACTCATCAAAAGGTTTTTGACTTTTTCAAATTGGTTTTAAGTTTTTCTAAAAGTTATAACTCTTCTAAATGGTCTTCTTGACCAGACATGAAGAGTCTATAAAAGCAAGGCTTTGTTTTGCATTTTCATTCATTCATTCTATCAATCAATCTTTTCCAATTCATTCTTTACACAAGCAAGTTTTCCACATTGATTTCTGAGTCTCTTTGAACTTCTTCTTCTTCTTCCTTTTGCCAAAAGCTTTCCAAAGTTTTCTGGTTTTTCTAAACCTTGAAAACTTGTGCTATTCATCCTTTTCATTCCCTTCTCCCTTTGCCAAAAAGAATTCGCCAAGGACTAACCGCCTGAATTCTTTTTGTGTCTCTCTTCTCCCTTTTCCAAAAGAATGAAGGACTAACCGCCTGAATTCTTTTGTGTCTCCCGTCTCCCTTGTCAAAGAATTCAAAATGACACAGTCTGAGAATTCTTTTGATTCTTCCCATTCCCTTATATAAAAGTGTTCAAAGGACTAACCGCCTGAGAATTCTTTTGTATCCCTATTCACAAAGTATCAAAGGTTTAACCACCCGAGATCTTTGTCTTAACACATTGGAGGGTACATCCTTTGTGGTACAAGTAGAGGGTACATCTACTTGGGTTTGACTGAGAACAAGAGAGGGTACATCTCTTGTGGATCAGTTCTAGTGGAGGATACATCCACTAGGTTCAAAGAGAACAAGGGAGAGTACATCCCTTGTGGATCTTTGCTTGTAAAAGGAATTTTATAAGGTTGAAAGAAATCTCAAGGACCGCAGGTCGCTTGGGGACTGGATATAGGCACGGGTTGTTGCCGAACCAGTATAAAAACTCTTGTGTGTTTGTTTCTTTCTTCCCTACTCTTTTACTTTCCGCTGTGCATTTTAATTTCTGCTTTTACTTTCTATTAAGTTTCTCTTCTACTCCTTATTCTCTTAATAGCATAGTAAAAACCTTAGAAGAGTAAATTTTTAATTGGTAAAGGTTTAGGAATAATTAATTCAACCCTCCATTCTTAATTATTTTGAGACCACTCGATCCAACATAAAGGTGCTTCATAAAATCATTAATGAAAGACTATGTGCCTTTGTTGGTGGGAAGAACTTACTGGATGATGTTTTGGTGGTTAATGAAGAGGTAGATGTGGCAAAAAGGAGAAAAAATGTGTATGGTGTTCAAAGTGGATTTTGAGAAGTCGTATGATTTTGTGAATTGGGAATTTTTATTTAACATGTTGAGGAGGCTTGGCTTTTGTGACAAATGGATAATATGGATAAAGAGGGGGATGGAGTCTACATCAGTGTCTTTCTTGGTTAATGGCAACATTGTGAAAGCAATGCTTTCCAAGATTATTTTGATGATGCCAAAGACTCAAGTCAAGAATCAAGAGTCAAGCAAGTTTCAAGAATCAAGATCAAGATTCAAGTTTCAAGAATCAAGATCAAGATTCAAGAATCAAGATCAAGATTCAAGTAAAGAATCAAGACTCAAGATTCAAGAATCAAGAGAAGACTTAATCAAGATAAGTATTAAAAGAGTTTTTCAAAAACTATTGAATAGCACAATTTTGTTCAAAAGAATTTTTCAAAAGAAAAATTTTACCAAAGAGTTTTACTCTCTGGTAATCGATTACCAGAAGGTAGTAATCGATTACCAGTAGCCAACATTGTTTTCAAATTGATTTACAAAGCTGTAATCGATTACCAATGTTTTAAAACGTTAGATTTCAAATTTCAAGAGTCACAACTTGTTATAAAACATTTTCAAATCATTTCAAACTTGTGTAATTGATTACACAATACTTGTAATCGATTACCAGTGTTTCTAAATGTTATGATTTTTAAATTTAAACATGAAGAGTCACATCTGTTGATGTGTAATCGATTACACTGTGATGGTAATCGATTACCAGTGACTTGTTTTAAAATTTTTTACCAAAAGTCACAATTCTTAAGGTGACTTGTTTTTGAAGATTTTTTTAAAAGTCACAACTTTTAAAGTGACTAGTTTTCAAAAAGAGTCACAACTTTTAAGTGACTAGTTTTCACAAAAGTCACAACTCTTGAAGTGACTAGTTTTGAAGAAATTGCCAAGAGTCACAACTTTTAACTTGAGTTATCAAATAACTATAAATATGAGACCATGGCACGAATTTCTAGAATGAATAATAGATTTCTTTCATTCATTTCTCTTCGTCTTTCTAAAAGTTTTTGTTCAATACTTTCTCTTTCAAGATAAGTTCATTGACCAAAAACTTGTGATATTCTTCTTCTTCTTCCCTTCTCCCTCTTGACAAAAGATTTCAAAGGACTAACTGCCTGAGATATCTTATGTTTCTTACAAAAGATTTCAAAGGACTAACCGCCTGAGATATCTTTTTTCCTTTCCCTTTATACAAAATATTTTAAAGGACTAACCGCCTGAGATATCTTTTGCATCCCCCTTATAGAGAATTCAAAGGACTAACCGCCTAAGAATTCTTTGTCTTAACACATTGGAGGGTACATCCTTTGTGGTACAAGTAGAGGGTATATCTAGTTGGGTTGTAATACTGAGAACAAGAGAGGGTACATCTCTTATGGATCAGTTCAAGTGGAGGGTACATCCACTTGGTTGTTCAAAGAGAACAAGGGAGGGTACATCCCTTGTGGATCTTTGCTTGTAAAGGATTTTACAAGGTTATTGGAAATCTCAAGAACCGGTGGTTGCTTGGGGACTGGACGTAGGCACGGGTTGTTGCCGAACTAGTATAAATCTTGTGTTTGTCTTCTTCTTCCCTACACTTTTTACTTTTTCGCCGTGTACTTTTATTTCCGCTTTACTTTTGTCTAAGTTATTGTTTTTATTCTTTACTTCCTCATAACTTAGTAGTAAAGCCTAATTGAATCTAGTAATATTAAGAAGGATAATTTTTAATTAGTCAAGACACGTTCATAATTAATTCAACCCCTCTTCTTAATTATTCCGAGACCACTTGATCCAACATGGTAACCCTATAGAAGAGTTCTATATGACTAGAAGACTTAGGTAGGGAGATCCTATTGCCCCTTTACAATTCCCGGTTGTTGTAACGCCCTATTTTTCGTAAAATAAATTAAAAATAATTTTATTTAAAAATAAATAGAGTTTTAGGAAAATAATGAGGTTTTTATAATCAAATAAATAGGAAGAAATAGTTTTATTAATTAAAATAATGGTTTTAAGGTAAATAAAATAAATATATGTTCTTAGGAAATAACAAGGAGATTTTATTTATTCATTTGATGGGAGTAAAATAAAGCTTCTTTTTATAAAATAAAAAAATAGAGTAAATAATAGGCCGAGAGTACCCTAGCTATAAATAGAGACATATTAGGTTAGTTTTACATTTATGATATGTCTCTACGCTCTTTTTTTTCTCTCAAATTCATTTTCCTTTCTTCCTCTCCTAAAATCCTCTATTTTTCCTGCATACACTCAAACATATCCCAGTAAAACTACGATTTCAGACTCGTTAATCGTTGAAGCGTTGTGAAATTTGAACACTTGGTTCAAAACTCATTTTCGCACATCCCCACCGTTGGGATTTGCGAAATATATATCTTTGGTGAGAGAAATGTCCCTCGCACAGAGACAGTGAAATGAAGGTTCCAATCCTTTCTCTTTCTCTCTAATGCTTGGAAACCCTAGCCACTATCACTATCGGACTACACACGTGAGCCCGCTTAGAGGTAAGGGATGAGTTTATTGTAATTTGGGTTAGAATGAACACGCGTAAGGATACTTGGACGATCAAATTAGGATTTATTTTGGGATGTTAACCGTATTGTGATTCTTCCTTTATGATTATAATTACGTGATTGTTATGTTTGACAGGCCAATTGATGCCCTGATGCGAATTGATTGATAAAATTGAGTGCTCTTAGTGTTTTCATGTTTTTGAGCTATGATTTTGATTCCTTTGATTTTGATATGATTATGTGAAATTGTTTGAGGGGTTTAATCATATGAACATAACATATTAATATTATTATTGTGTGACATCTTTATAATGCATGAGATATGATAACGTGTTGTCTAGGGATTATGGAAGTGTGATGAACTATGTGTAAGTGACAAGTTGAGTATGTGTTAAATTGTGAGATCACACATGTGTATTGAGATGTTATGTGCATTGAGTTGCGAGCTATGAACCGTACAATCACACGACTGTAAAACCCTTTAAGGACGACGAATTAGTGTGCGACGAGTATTGTGATGGGATCCACCGTGGAAACCCGACGAGTTCAATCACTTTGAGGTGCGATGACTTAAAATTATTTTGAGAATAATTGAGGAGTCATGTGTTTTGTACAGTTAATAGATAGAGTTTGTGTGCTAAAATATTTTTTGGGTTGGATCTAAATCAGGAGGGAGAGGCCCTGACGGACTCTTCAGAGTGTAGTCCTTGGGGGTAAATACACTCGATTTGAATGTTCCTTGAAACCTATGTTGATCCCATATGGTTGGAGCGTTCTTGCAAAACAAAGTGACCTTGACTGATCTCTCTATTATTTTACCACATTTCATATAGGATTAAGTCTTAGTGTATTTGTTGCATAACACTTGTGTATTGATCAATATTGATTGTTTGAGTGATACCGAGTTTTAATTCTTGAATACATGAATGGTGTGAAAATGTATGAGACGTGTAGTGTTGAGATGTGATGTCACACAATAAGTGGTGGAATGACGTGAGTTGTGTTTAAGTAAACTGTATTTCATTTATATGATATGTATATCTATGTTGTTATGTTTCTCTCTATTAGTTAGGAATGTAATCCCTGTGTGTTATTTGTATTTGAATCCTATGATGATCTTAAACTTTGTGTTCGTGGGAGAAAATGGTTAGGTGGATAGCTATGGAGAACCTTATGCTAAAGGACGTTGGAACACAATGTTCAGATAGGATGTGACATTGGGACATGGGTTTCTGTATTATTTGCATAATATTCTGAACATGGTACTTTATGTTATTCCGCTACTTAATTTGTTTCCTTTTGTAAAAAAAATTGGATGGCCTTGTTTTGGGCCATAAATGTTTTCTTACCCTTATTTGATAAGTTTTTAATTTGGTGATTAACGCGAATGCGAACCTTTTATCCACATGAGCTCCTTTATGTTTATTGAATAAAATCATTTTAATTAATTCCGTATTTTCATGTATGATATTATATAAATATGTATGTCAGGATAGAGGGTGTCACAGTTGTTGCAGAGGGCTTTTCTGGTATGATGAGGATTATTCTTAGGGTATAAGGTTGGTGGGCGTGAAGTGACTGTCTTATTAATGCATTTTGTTGATGATACTTTGTTCTTGTTGAGCCTATTCCATCAAAATGTATGAAGGCTATGCTCAAATGCTTTGAACTTGTCTCTGGCTTGAAAGTTAACTTCTAAAAAAGTAGTTTAACTTGTATTGGTGTGAGGGATAATGTATCACAAAGGTTTGCGAGGTGGTTGAGTTGTTGTTTGATGAGAATTCCTTTTGTCTACCTGGGTATCCTTACAAGGGGTAATCTTAAAAAGGAACCCACTTGGATTACTATCTTATTGAAGTATAGTAGTAAACTAGCCTTTTGGAGGCATCATGCTCTATCCTTTGGTAGTAAGGTGGCACTAATCAAATATGCCCTTTCTTCTTTACCTCTCTTCTTTTTTTAGGGTCCCTAAGGGTATTATTAGGAGGCTAGAGAGTATCCACAGGTAGTTCCTTTGGAGAAGGGGGGGGGGGGGGGGGTTAAGGAGAGGAAGAAAATTAACTGGGTTAAGTGAGAGTTGGTGTGTAGGCCGAAAGAGAAAGATGGGTTGGGGATTAGTGATCTAAAGTCATTTAATGAAGCATTGCTAGATAAATGGTGGTGGTAGATTATTCAAGATCAACAAGGACTATGGAGGAAAGTGTTGGTAGCTAGGTATGGCGTAAGTATAGGTGAGGGTGGGAATAGGAACTCTAGTTTGGATTCGATGTGGTGGAGAGAGACTTGGTGGGAGTGTGTGGAGAAAAGAATGAGGTTCTATACAATTGATAAAAATTTGACAGTTTTTATCATAAAAGTTTAACATATTAATAAGTTTTGTAAATTGTTGTTAACAATTTTTTTTATGTAGTTTAATTTAAAAGTTGAAAAAAAAGTATATAAATTTTAATAAAATAATGTTTTAATAAAATCCAAAAATTGAATCGAATTAAACAAAACTATAAAAATTAATTTAGTTTGGTTAAAATTTTATTTTAAATAAAAATTAAATCAAACTCAATTATATATATTTTCTAAGTTTGGTTCGAATGATTTTTTGATAAAAAAACGAACCAAATTAAGTCACCAACATCCCGAGTAAAATGTGTTCAAATATGGAGGTGTTGGTTGGGACAAGGAATATATTTATTCCTTACTTTTTTTTTTCCTTTTCGTCTGTAATTTTCATATGGGTATTTCTTATGCCCATTCATTTAATATATATTATTTTTTGCCGGAAAAAAAAAATAGAAACTATGAGACAATATACCGGATAAACAAATTCTCTTTCATGACGTATTGCTTGAAAGATAGAAAATGAAGTTAGCAATTAGGCAATAACTCGATTAAACAAGTGAAATCTTGCAACCACATCGGAGGAAGAAAAACAAAGTAAAAAATAAATACATGTTTTTGACACAAATATGAGATGAAATCGTGATCTAGTTAAACATTTTTTTGTTCGTTTTTTTAGTTTAGATATTTGGTATAATCCAAGTCAAACCGAGTAAACTCATTTAAGGGGCTTAATGACTATTTTTTTTTCTCTGTTCACAAAATTCAAATGTATGACTTCACCCGAAGACAACTAAAGCTTGCCACTAGCTAGGACCAACAGACGTTGGCCTTGTCAAAATATTTTCAGCTCGAGATTTGTATATCCAGCATGAGCTTTGTGTCGGTCGAAAAGATCTTGAAGTGCTTCAACAAACTGACTATGTACTTTGGCAACCTGAAACAAAGTATAATTGAAGATAAAAAAAAAGTTTACTAAGCTCACATTAGTTGATATCTCATGATAAATTGGTAATGTTAGCTTAGGAAAGAGGTTATAGAAGTCACTTAATCCTATTTTGTCTTTAGTAGTCTTAATAACACACTCTTCCTGCTATTATCTTTCCAACGCACTAATTAGTGACTATCTACTTTGCAACTTGAAACCAAGTAAAGATAAATAGATAATCACAGATAACAGGTTTACTCAACTGCAGCTCCCATTAATTGATATCCCATAATGAATTGGTAATGTCAGCTTAGGAAAAGGAGGCTATAGAAGTTACTGAATTGTAATTTTTTTTCCTTAAAAAAGTGTTAGCAACACATTCTATAATATCTTCTTTTTAACACATAAATGATAAAGGTGATCCACATATTTAAAGAGACCCTCATAAATTATGTATTTACCTGCTCCATTGTTGGTTCTGGATTTTTCTCTAGCTCAATTGGTCTACCCACGACGATATACAATGGATTTTTGAATGGTATAGGAGATCTGAAGGCAAGAGTTGAACATTCTAGGTTATGAACAAATATAGTTCTTTTCTTGTCATTGACAACAAATAGTACTAACTTGTTTAAGATCTGTTCCCCGCAATAGTAATTGAATTCTACTCTCCTTTCTAAAATCAATTATTTAATGAGTATATGAATGTATTCTATATTGAAAGAAAATTAGTTGATTCATTCCTCGTCAAAAATCCCTTGCAAGTGAAAGCAAGAACGAGAGTAGGGACATGAAAAAGAGATAGACACGCACCCATAAATACCCCAGAAAAATAATGGAATTATCTTCAAAAACCTTGCAAGATTTTGCATTAACCTTCCTGGAGGCTTCCACCACTTGTAGGCTTTTGTCTACAAATATTGCACCAAATAGCGAGAGATGATGAATTTGTGTAAAGAAAAAATAAAATCAGTTCATTAACAAGATCTAAATATATGGAAATATAATAAACATATATATAGGTACATGCACTTTAATTTTAATAGTTTAATGAAGCTGATATTTTAAGCCAGCAACGATTGCAAGTTGGATATATACATGGTATAATTAAATAAAAGAAAATTAAAGAATACAGCTCTGCTCAAGAAATACCTGGCCAAAGCAGAAAACTGGAACAAGGGGTAGGCCCATTTGCAATGCTATGCGGACAAATCCTCTTCTTTGCTTAAGAAAGGCAATCTACAATATTCTTAATATACTATTAACCCATTTGAATTTGAAATATATCATAAACATTTCCTACCGATACAAACAGTATTTATAAACTGATCTAATCTGACCCAAAACCAAAGAGCAAGAAAGATCCTATTTGCAAAATTAAAAATGATCTTATAGGAACCATCAACATTAGTCACCAAAATATTAATCAATTGATGAAATTTTCCTGATAAAACTTTCATTTGTGACTACACAATGATACAATCATTAAATCATACACAAGAGGGAAATATATTTCTGGTTCAAAGCTCTTGGTAATTTGTTCAATAAATGAGACAATTTTTCTTTATTTAGTGCATGATAATTATGCACAATTCTCAATTTCAGCTACTCTCTTGTGTTCAACGTCTAGGAGAATTTTTCACATGATAATACAAACAACTCAACTATACAACTCAAGAATGTTATTGGCTTGTCAATTTGCAAGAAATACAATACAATGGGTTGAAATATTTCAAGTTTTTGAGCTTGAAGCAAAAGAAGTATGTAGTTGGAGGTGGTGGAGGAGATTGTTTGTGTGGGAAAAGGAAATCTGAACTTAGAAGAGAGGAGCCTCTAACTCAACTAGGAAATCTGAACTAAGAGGAGCCTGTAAGTCAACTCTCAATGTCAACTTATTCCTTCTTGTAGAAACGGGTGGATTTTGGAGATACTCAAAGTCAAAGCATAGCAATCCTTGCACATTTTGGAAGTGTTTTGTTCCTTTGAAGGTTTTGGCTTTTCACCGCGCTTATGTTTTGAAAGATTGGCAACTAGAGGTAATCTCCTACATAGAATAGTAATTATTTGTCACAGGGGATTTCTTGAGTAGGTATGTTTTACATGTGATGAAAATTCAGATCATTTTTTTTTCTTCATGTCCTGTGTCATATCAGACTTGGTATGTTGTCTACTCATGGTTTGGATTCTCACAAGTTCTACCACGACACAATCAAGTCTACAATGAAAACATTAGTTTGTTTAGAGGAAGGAGGCTGATAGGCAAAGGAACATCCATGGGAGATGATGCAATCCTACCCTCCAAGGATATTAGATAGAAGACTCAAAGAATATTGAATCAGCGATGCAGGAGAAGGCCCTAGGGTTCTCATGAGCCTTAGGGTAGATTTTGGACCCATGGACTAAGTATGAATCCACTTATCTTTGTACATATTAGATTAAGATTTCATTATTTTTAAGCCTTGTATTTAGGATTCCATAGTGTAGGGAGGGTACCCTAGTAATATAAGATTTTTCAACCCTTGTATTTTAGGGCACCTAGACTAGTTGTAGTATTAGGGGTAGTTTTGTAATTTCACATGCATTGAGTGTACTGTTCAATGTGTGTATTGGGAGACAAATTTAATTGAATTGGGAGAAGTCCAATCCAATTAAATTTTGGTCTAGCCTAAGGGAGAGGTGAACATTTGCTCGCTACATCCCATTGTCATATCATATAATCACACTTGTGCATGTTCTTCATGTTTTACATGTCTCATGACACCTAAACACACTTAGTGGAGAATCTTGGACTTGATCTTGGATTAGTGGGCTGAATCATAATTAGTGAAATTTTGGCTCCAAATTTGGCTCCACAAATTCAAATTCAAGTGGAATTTTAATAGAAATTTAAATTTTCCTCCAATTTTATGTGACACTTAGGCTATAAATAGAGACCTTGTGTGTACATTTTTCAACTTTGATCATTTGAGAAATTACACTTCAAAATTTAGACCTCATTTGAGACAAAAATTTTGTGCCCCTTCTCTCCCTCTCTCTTCACTCATCTTCTCCTACCTTCAAGCTCTTATCCATGGCTTCCTATGGTGGTGAGCTTGTTCTTGATTCATCTTCTCCTTGAAGTGACGTCTTCAATCACCTTTCCTCCTTCTTTATTATGCTGTCATTGATCTTCAAGAAGCAAATAACTCCATTGATAAAGAAGATCCAAGGCTTACAAGCTCTACATGGAGCTACAGGTGATGGAGTGTGTGTGAGAGAAGAGTAGGCTGATGAAAACACCATTGATAGGGGGAAAATATCTATTCTATCACTACTCTAAATTCTACAACTAAAAGAGGTTAAAATAACATTTTTTATTCTTGATTACTTTTGTTAGAGGGATACAATATATTTATAACAAACACACTCAAGCAACCTAGAACCTACCGATGAGATATTATTTATATTTATCTATTATCATTAAAAGACAAATAAAAAACATTAATACTAACGATGGGTCTAAAACTACACAACACTATTAAGGTTGATGCTAGGTGCACCCAGCATTATTGCTGGTGCACCCAACATTTTTTAAAAATATCAAAATTGCCCTTGCGCTTTCTTCTCATTTTAAAAACTGTTATTTTTTTAAAAAATTTCCCCAGCCATTTTTGCGCAATGCTTCTTCTTCGTTTTCTCTCTTGGGTGCGCAGTGCTTCGCCGTATTTTCTTTGTTTTCTTGCGATTGGTGAAGGTGGAGGTGCTGGTGTTCATTGTTGCGGTGGTTGGTTCTTCGTCGGCGACATACGAGGTACGCATTTGTGCTGGGTGTGCGTGAGGGTGGTCTGTAATTTGTACGGATAAAGTTGATCTGTAAGGTTGATACGTATCAAGTTGATCCGTATGTTGATATTAAGCATACAGATCAAGTTGATTCGTAAAAGGCTTAGGGATCAAGTTGATCCATAAGCTTCTTGCGGATCAAGTTGATCCGTAAGCTTCATGCGAATCAAGTTGATTCGTAAGCTTCTTACGGATCAAGTTGATTTGCAATAAGCATAAAAATCAACTTGATCCGTATGTTTGTTGCGGATCAACTTGATCCGCAAGAAGCTTACGGATAAACTTGATCCGTATGCAGCTTCTTTCATGTGTAACCTTTGCGGATCATCTCTAACACTATTGCGGATTATCTCTAACACTATTGCGGATCATCTCAGTCCTAACATTTCTCTACTGCGGATCAACTCAAAGGCTATGCGGATCATCTACACCTAACCTATGTCTAGTGCGGATCAACTAAACGCCAATGCGGATCAAAAGAAGCCATAGAAAATGTACACCACCCACAATGGAAAAAAAAACACAAAGGACACCATGGGGAGGGAGAACACAACTTACCTCGACAATGCCGACGAAACGCGCAAAAGCAAGGGGACTGAAGAAGAAGAAGAAGACACCACCATGTGCGCAGAATCAATGGGGCCGAAGAAGAACGGTGCAAGGGCTTGAAGGAGAAGGGTTGCTGAAGAAGTGCTGAAGAAGAAGAAGAAGAACGGGCAGAAGAAGGAGAAAGCGCAATCACGGCATGAAAAAGGGCTGCTGGGTGCGCAAAAGTTTTTTAAAAATACCGAGGGGCATTTTTGCCTTTTACTTTTTAGTATTGGGTGCACCTAGCATCTCCCCACTATTAATACTCTATTGGGCCTAAGAATAGTAGATTATTCACATAGCGCATAAAACTTTTGTTTTTATTTCGTTAATTCAAAACTAAATTTTATTACAAAGGGGTTGTTTTTATTTGGTTGGTACCGGATCTTATAAAAGTAAGATCCTGGTCTTGGTTTCTAGCAACAGCACAAGGACATCACTACACTTTTTCAGATTGGTCTTGAATGCTTTAAAAGTTGTTGTTAACTTCTCTGCTGCAGAATTAAACGTGCAAGCTTGGAGACTGCAATATCTTCTTTCCACTAGCTTATCTTGATGCACGGGGATGGAATTAATAAATAGTTGGTACATGATTAGGAGTCTATGGATTACACTAGGCGGATTGTGGCTTATGTCATGTACTATGATTTGGGGTAACTTAGGCAGCATGTGTACGGAAATGCCGTAATCCTTAACCTTTGATGGATACCCCCAACAGTAGGCAATTAATGAACCTTTTCAGTTATGAATCAATCGGATCAAATAATAAAAATATATATGAAGGCTGAGTAAGATGGGCAAAAGAAAACACTATACCTCACAACCAGGCTCCATAAAAAATGTTTCTCGAACTCCACCAGGTACTAAAATGCAACTGTAACCAGCTTCCAACGAGGAAATGAAATTTTGCTTTGTCACTGGCGTAAATCCTAACCATGTCCATATGTGTCTCAAAAATGGTATATAGAATACCTATCCATTCAATGTGATGAGAAGAAACTTCAATTCAATACTTATATGCTTTAAAATTTACATTCATTATATATAGTCTCAAGTAAAAGCGTAAAACCCTTACGGCGCTGCTAGCAAGAAATTTTGTTTTTGCAAGAGGCATGAAGCCAGTGCTGTCACCAAGTGCAACAATGCCAATTGGAAAAACCGAGTGTGGTTCATACCCAAAAACTGCATGGAGGGCATGTTGTTACTATCAATGATTCGATTGATAATTGATAATTAAAAGGAAAAATTATAATTTTGATTCTCTTATAATTTTAAATTTATAATTTTGGTTATTTTATTTTTAAATTAAGACATTTAATCTTTTTTTTTTAATAAGTAGTTTTTATCTTTCTGTTAATTGATTATTCAAAACGAAACATTGACTTTAATACAACATATTAGTGTTAACGCGGTACTCATACAAGGAGTTGACATAATATTTATGTAGGTTAAATAAAATGAAAAAATAAAAAATGATCTCGGTAAGAATAATAAACTATTAAAAAAGGTATTTTGTTTAGTTAATTTTATAAGCACTATTTTGTATGTATCATTCATTAATCAAGAGATATTAATTTTATTCGAATTATAAAAGTTTATAAATTAAATGAAATATTTAATATTTAAATATATTTAGTACTTAATTCTACATGTATTTATTTTTATTATAAAAATTTATTTAATATAAAGTAATAAATTACTATATATAAAAATTTGTTTTTATTTTATTATAGTTTTAAAAAAATTACATAAAAAATATATAGATTATTTTAGAACAGTATTTTATGTAATTTATAGATATTAAGTAAATTCAAAATAATATTTAAATAATCTAAAAAATTATTTATTATTATAATCAAAATAAAAATTTGTATTATTTATATATAAAAATAAATTTACATAATTTTATTATAAATTACAAAAACTAATTTATATAAATAATTTACATATTAATTTATATAATTTTGTTGATTTATATAATTGGTATTAAAAAAATTATTTACTAAATAATTTTTTATAGCTAAAACGAAAAATTAACATGTAATGTTTCCTAAAAAATATATATTGAAATTTTCTTAATTTATATAATTAGAATAAAATAATTTTTACATATTAAAAGAAATTTACATTATTTGTATAATTTGCATATTAATTGATGTAATTATATAGATTTGTATAATTAGAGTAAAAATAATCTGTAAATTAAAATTAATTTATATATTAATTTATGAAATTTAATTATGAATTGGTAAAATAAAAATAAAAATATGTAAACTATTCAAAATAAAAAAAATAAAATGACATAAAATAAAATTAAAAAAATTTACATATTAAATATTTTTAATTTATATTTTTTATAATTCGAAAAAAATTAATAACTCTGATATGTAAAAAATAGTACTTATAAATTTAATTAAAAAAAAGAGTATCTTAATAATTTATTATTTTATCTTTAAATAAAAGTTTGTGAATTTTACTCCTATTAAGATTTTTTTACTTTTCACTTTATTAACCTCTTACAAGATAAATATTATGTCAATAATCTATATAAGCTCATATTAACACCAAAATGCATTTCATCAAAGTCAATTTGAATGGTAAATTAATAATTAACTAACAAAAGGATCAAAATTGTTTAATATGAAAAAAAATTAAATGTTTGATTTAAAAATAAGAGACTAAAATTATAAAATTAAAACTTTAAAAAGACTTAAATTACAATTTAACATGATCATAATAAAATACAAATGAAAGAGGAATAATTTTCACGGGGTAATGCTATTTTCACAAAAATATCTCAATTTTTAAAATAAGGAGAGAAAAATAGAAGTTTAGGATAAGACTAGTGATGCAATAAAAAGAAAGGGAAAAAAACAAAGTATTGTTAATGAAATTAAACTATGCTAATTACAATTCCATGTATACCCAAACTTCCAAAAACCGAAGTCAGCCAAAACAATATGTTTACATAACTTTGTAAATCCTATTTCTAATCTAACTCTGGTCAAGGTTAAGGACGACATTGTTTCATCCATATATATATATATATATATATATATATATATATATATATATATATATATATATATATATATATATATATCTATTTATAATTTCTACTATTATTCTTGAAATTTCCATTTATTATAATTAAAATGTATTGATAATTAAATTCAAATATTGATTAACATATTATCTTATTTGACGGCAATTCAAAAAATTAAAGTCAAAGACAGTTATTTTTCTAATGAGAACAATAAAATGCAGTTCTCAAAGAATAATGTAAATATGCAATGGTTAAAAGTGTAAATTTTCTGAACCAATGGTCTCCAACCCTCCCAAAAATTTAGTAATGTTAAACTTGATGCATCCCTCACCAAATTACCCATTATATGGGAAAAGGGACATGATGATCCCAATAAATATTCCTCACAAGCCCCTTTCCTAGAGTGCAAATTAGCAAGATCCATCACCCAAGACAATAAAAGAGGCACCATACCAGCTTCCCCCAAAAAAGGCTAAATATGATTTTTATTTTACCTCATGTCATGTCAAGTGTGCGTCAAAGGTAAAATTAACATTATATTTGTATTTATAATAATGACATTTTAAAAAAAAATTACAAAGCTTAAAGTATTTTCATGTTGACCAGTTATGATAAAGGGCATGTTCGGATGTATGTCATCATATTTAAGTTAGTTTTTATCTTTTTTGTTAGTTAAAATTTTTCTTTGCCTGCATAAATAATTTTTTAATAATTTCTAATATTTTTCTTAAAATTTTTTTGTTTGAAGAAGTATTTTTTAAAATATTATTTTTTATCTTTTATATTTTATTTTCTTTTCTATTCTTAATGTATTTATCAATTTTATTATTATTTTTAAATAAAATCATAATTTTATTATTTTTATTATTTTATATTTTCATTTATTTTAATATTTAATTTTATCAAATATTTACAATTTAATAGATTAGTTTTATAACTTCTAACTACCTACTGATCTTTTAGCTAATTTAATAGTTAAAACTTAAAACATAAAAACAAATGAGAAAATTAAGTCGATGGATTGGTACAAAGTACAAACCATAAGCTTGATCAGGACGAAAGGCTTTTGCTTCTTCTACGTGAAGCGTTATGGGAAAATAGGAGCAAATGTGCTTGCATATGTATCTGAAAATATAACCATTAACAAATTGCTCAAATAGTGGGCTTCAAACATCCAAGTAAAACTAAAAAGATTTTAAAAAATAAGTAGAAATAAAAAAAGCATAGAAAGGTAAAGTTACTTGGACAATTTATGACCAAAAATGCTGTTCTCGTCCACAGGGATGAGCACGAACACCAAGAGCAAACCGAACACCCTGAAATGCAAATTGCAAAACCCATTTAACATCATGAACAAATTGTAATTAATTAAACCTGTTCGTGTTCGTCAAAGAGATGTAAAGGATGGAAATATAAAGTGGGTTTGATAAAAAAGAAAAAAACTTAATAATAGAGACAAAATAATTTATCAATAGTGAAGAAAATTTTCTGTATAGATAAAAGGAAATAAACAACTGAGTGAGCAATTTACTAACAAAAGTAAATAAATTAATGATTAAATTAATATTTATCGATAAAAAAATATACATAACAAAAATATAAGTAAAAGACGAACAAGAGTCCTTTGGAGAGAGGAAGGAAGACTGTGGCCCAGAGTATCAACGCAAGGTTGAAATGAATTGCTCCAAGATACAACACCAATGCAGGAACCGTCTTGAACACATTGCGTGATTCAGAGAACTCTTCTACTCCATTGAACACTTTCCCCATGCTTTGTTCGCTCTAGTGTGGGTAGTTGGTTGACATGGAATTTATGCTACGCACCTTTCCTTTAAGGATAATAAAAAAAGAGACTTGAAAAAGAACATCGAGATATTTCTTTGCCCACACCTGGAAAATGACTTTAATATCCTTTTCGTCTGCATCTGTGACTACATAATGGATATACGTTGCTGAAGAAGTAGCTTCCGTGCATTATTTTCTCATCTGACGTGAAATTACAAATGGATGTGCCTAAAAGCCGCACAAGCTAACACACTATAGTGAATCTGTCAGAGTTTTCTTTAACGTAATCTCCTTCATCGATGATATATAGACCGTGAAGTAATCCTATTTGTTCAGCATCAGGGAGTTTAAAAAACACTGACTAAACCAAACTGTAGAATGGAACTGAATTATAACAATTGAACCATTTTTTTATCAAAAAAAGTTTTAAATATCCTTGAGGTTTATGATAAATGATCAAATTTTATTTTAAATTTTTAGTATATTTTTTTATTGTTTTAAGTTTTCGATTTAAAATTTTATTTTGAGTCTTTGTTATTGGTTAAATGATAATGTATCATTTTACAAACTAATCTTTCAAACATTACCAATGACTGTAATAGTCTCTGACGCCATCACTTCATTAACAATCCAGATTCAAAACAAAAATTTTAATATATCAAAGACTAAACAAAAAAAAAAATTGTTAGGGACCTAGAACAAAATTTGGTAATTTATTAAGAACTTTAAACATATTTATGCCAAAAACAACTAAATTAAAATTTTTATTATAAAAAAAATAAACAAAATTATTTGCAAATAGAAATCAAACTAGATAAAAATTAGGTTCGGTATATAGACCAGTCCGACCAGGTCTAGAGAACCCACATTTTAGATGGGTTAGATAAGTTCGATCCGTAAAATATATGGACTTTCTTATAGGTATGTATCTAGTCTGTCAAAGCCCACAAATAAGCGAACAAGCCCGCAAGCCCAAATACTCATCTAAAAAAATCTTAAAAACACAACAACTTAAAATAGGATCAAGAGAGAGAAAGGTGCAACAACTTCAATAGAACAATAGCTTCAACCAACAATGTCAATTGGAACTATGACAACGATGAGTGTTGGTGGCAGGACAACGACGCGACGAATGGAGAAAAGCATGACTGTGGGACCTTGAAGGAGGGGCAATGCAAGGAAGAACTATTGCTTCACTCTAATTCCAAATGTGACTTACGTGAGTGTCGAAGGAGGGGTGGTAATGACATGACTTGCACGAGAGGTTGAAGAAGGGAAGGACGGAGGAGGCACATGTTTGATCTGAGGAGTGAGGACTGAGATTTTGATGAGAAGAACAAAGGAGGTGCAGTTGAATTTGAGGAGTGAGGATTGAGATTTTGATTTAGGGTTTCTCTCCCTCTCGTGTGAAGTAAAGACTAGAGTCTTTCTCCCTCTGACCTTTACTATCAAAATGCACAACATCATTTCCCTTTGGTGTGTAGGCTAATCCTTGAATCCACATATTAAGTTCATGAAATCGGTAGGTTTCACGGATCAAGCCCAAATTCCCTTATGAGGATGTAATTTTTTTAAAAATAGGTATGTTATCTGTGTGGTCCACGGATCTTGGTTGGTATACCTACCCCTAATAAAAATTCAACTACTGCTAATCTTTCCTCTATGCTCAAGAATAGTTTGGTTTGTAATTCCAAAATAATTTAGTAGGTCTAAAACACAATTTAGTTGGGATTTAATAAAATAGCTCACCGAATTAAACCAAATTAGTAGTTCAATTATGTCCAAGTGTTAACTATTTTCTAATTCAATTAGGTTTGAACAAATTGTTTTTCCAATTTAATTTCTACATAGTTTGATTCGGTTCATTTTTTTATCACCCCCTATTAATGTTTGTTGTTTCTATTCAAATTAAAGTTGTTTATAAAAACATGCTATGACTACACTAATTCCATATCTTAGTTGACACCAGAAGAATAAGATAGACAATAGTAAAAAATTGAATGCATAAGATCCTACAATGATTCAATCATCCTTCTCCTATAAAAAGTGCATCAAAACCTCACTCAAGACTAACGAAAAGTATTCATACATTGAAAAGGGAGAAAGAATTAAAGAGAAATACTACTGAGTGAAAAAATCCTTTGCGTAGAAAAGTCATTGTACTAAGGATGACTTCATTGTAAACACACTCTTTAAGTGATAGAATCTCTTATTCTAAAAACTATTTGTTTGTCAAAGCCATGAGTGGCTTAGTGACAAAACAATAGTTGAGTATTCTTAGATTCAAGGGTTGTGCTAGTAGTGACCTTGAAAATACTTATAAAGCTTAAAGTGACAAGTCAAAATGCTTGTTGCAATCAAACATTGATTAGTGGAACCCTTTATAGTTTTGTAAAGGAGAACTAAACATAGCTCAGGTTGAGTGAACTAGTATAAATTGAGTGCTTCTACTACTCTCATTTAACTTTTCTGAGTATGTCTTAAGGATTATTATTGACACAACTTTGCACATAATTTTTATATTAAACTGTATTTTGAATCACTATTTTACTAAACATTGGATGATAGTCCATAACACCTTTGTTAAACACATGAGTTCTATAATTGGATGACAATTCTCTGAGAACTTGTTTTGCCTGTAAAATCATTTCCATTACAAAAAGATTTCTAAGTTTATCTAACTCACTATTCAACTCCTCCTTTCTAATATGATTTATTGTATTTCATATTTTGTTTCTATCTTTGCATTATGTTGTGCTTTGATAAATTTGATAACTTGAGTTAATAAGGCATGAATTGAGGGGGAACTTCCCTCTACTTAATATGAAATACAACTTATGCACACTTGCAGGGGGAGTTAAAAATTGAAAAGCTCATAAAGGTCTGTCACCCTTTAAATTTGTTCCTAAGGGTTTGTCATCATAAAAAAGGGGAGATTGTTGAATCCATATCCCTGATTTTAATTATGATGAATCATTAGCAATGTGAATTGTAAGGATGATGGGTTTATGTGATGACTAATGTTTTACTCAAGTGGTTTAGAATTAAACTTATTAAGAAGTAGATATGTCCATGCATTCTGAGGTACTTAGAAGGTTGTCTCAAAGCATCTGTCAAGAGTAAATAACTTACAAGATTCCTTGAAGCCCATCTACAAGATGAAAAATACTTCCCTCTAAGTACTTGTTCATGAAAAGTACTAAACATTAAGGCCTTACATAGAAGACTTATCAAGGGTTAGATAGAGAGAACTAGCATCATAATGAAGCTATATCAGAGTCTACACCAAAATGATGAAGAATCCGACTTTGAAGACTAAACTTTAGAATGGAGTTCAGAATGCATCTCAAGGAATCTACATGTTACATGACAGTTGTTAAGTTTGTCTCAGAGCATCTGTCAAGAGTAAATAACTTACAAGATTCCTTGAAGCCCATCTACAAGATGAAAAATACTTCCCTCTAAGTACTTGTTCATGAAAAGTACTAAACATTAAGGCCTTACATAGAAGACTTATCAAGGGTTAGATAGAGAGAACTAGCATCATAATGAAGCTATATCAGAGTCTACACCAAAATGATGAAGAATCTGACTTTGAAGACTAAACTTTAGAATGGAGTTCAGAATGCATCTCAAGGAATCTACATGTTACATGACAGTTGTTAAGTTTGTCTACTTCCTCTAGAAGTTTGCCAACTTTGTGGGATCCACTCCAATAGTTTCATATGGAGCTTTAAGAGGTGAAGCATTCCAGTGATAACAACTTGAGTTAAATCTTTATGTAAGAAATCTACATTTCTACTTCAACCCTCTCTGTTGAGAGTGACCCTCTTTTGTAAAAGCTCATAATTTGTAATAGATCTAAGATAGAAGTGAGAAACTATAAATTCCTAATTCAAAACCCTCTTGTGAGGAGAGGTCTGAAGGGTGAGGACATGACATAGTCCAAGGTTGGGATAAACTAGTATAAAATTATGTTGCATCATATTCTTCCCTTCTTTGTCTGCACTGTTTTTGTTGTTTGATAACTTTACTAGTTTTTTTTTTTTTATAATTATAAGGGCTAAAAACCTCTTTAATAAACACACTTAAAATTGAACCTTTTCATCAAAGTCTCTTCAACCAAACATCCTTTTGAAACAAAGCTTTGAACTATAAAAGCTCTTTTCCATAACAACTTGTATTTTCATTTTGAGCTTAGAACAATTCTTCATTCTGAAGTTAATAAAAACCTATTTATTTTCAAAAAGGTTTTAAAACTATTTGAAATCACAATTCAATCCCCCCTTCTTGTGGTATGTTTGTCACTTCATCATCATGCTTTTGGATAACCTCTTAAAGCTATAAAAAGACCATTGAAGTGGGGTCCACTCAATTGACAAACTTTTAGAGGAAGTAGACAGAGATGACAGGTGTCATGAAATAACAGCTAGCAGAGTTATTCTGAGGTGGTTATTCAAAGGTTCCCATTTTGATGAACCTTCTGATATTAGCTGAGGATCCATACTTGAAGTAGATCCTTTTGATGAATATCAACAATTATGTTTTTTTGAAGTAGCATAACTTCATCAATCTTAACACATCTTCTCGACACAAAGTATTCTAAAGTAGGTTGCTTCATAAAATCAAAGTTTAGGTACAATTGTTCGTGTCTTAGTGTTCTGTCCAAGGTTAAATTGTGTAATGTTAGTCAAGTGGCCTCAAATATCTTATGAAGGGGGGTTGAATTAAGATATCAAAGACTATTTTCTCAATTAAAATTTTAACTCTCCTTTTTAAAATTTTCAATGTACCCTTATTATGAATTACTAAAAAGACAATTCAAAATAAACTTCTTTAATGCAAAAGAAAAATAACAATAACTAAAAGAAGTTTAAGGGAAGAGAAAGTGCAAACTCAGTTTATACTGGTTCGGCCACGCCCTGTGCCTACGTCCAGTCCCCAAGCAACCCGTTTGAGATTTCCACTATCTTGTAAAATTCCTTTTACAATGTCTGAACCACACAAGGACAACCCTTCCTTTGTGTTCATATAACCTTACAACAAGAGACCCTCGGTCCCTTAACCAGTTCTCTTTGAATAAGAAGAGGAAGAAGAAGAATTACTCTCTTTTAAGAGAAAGATAATACAATGAAGATCACTCAATGATTCCTTATTGAATTTGCAAGTGTTTTGGCCAAGGATTTTTTTTTTAGGATAAGACAATTTGATTTTTGAGAGGATAAGACTTTTTTTGTTCAGTAAAAACTCTGAGGAAATTCGTGTCCTAAGTCACTTATATATAGGCCTTTGATGGTCATTCAAAATCATTTGAAAAGACGTGACTGTTAGGAGTTATTTTTGAAAATTCCTCACTGGTAATCGATTACCAAAATGGTGTAATCGATTACACAGTTGTTTTCTGAAGAGTTGTGACTCTTCATATTTGAAATTTGAATTTTAACTCTAGTAATCGATTACATATACTCTGTAATCGATTACAAACTTTGAAATTTAAATTCAAATTTCTAAAGGTTGTTTTTAAATGTTCAAAACTTCTAGTAATCGATTACAAGCTTTCAAAAATATTTAAAAACATTTCAAAAAGCATTTTGGCCACTGGTAATTGATTACAGACTCTGGTAATCAATTACCAGAGAGTAAATACCACTTTTATGAATTCTTAAAAACTTGAAAAAATTCTTTGGCCATAACTTGTGCATCATCAATTTAGAAACTCTTTCTAAGACTCTAGAGACTAGATTCATCATTTATTTTGGATTTCTTGGACTCTTGTCTTGGATCAAACATGAGAAGTGTGTTTCTTTGGCATCATCAAAACTTCATGACATATTTGATTTAATGTGTAATGTCTTCAATCTTCCATTATGATGATCCACATCAGTTCTTCTCATGGACATCTTCAGCTTTCAACTTGATTGCATCTTCTAATGCAATTAGCACTCATTTTCTGATGTGCCATCAGTGAGTGTGACATTATATGGAAAGTGAGATATTGTCTTCTGAGGTGCATTCTAAACAATTCTAAACTTTTTTTTGAAGTTTATTCTTCAAAGTCAAGTTCTCCATCAATTTGATGTAGATTCTGATACACCTTCATTCTAATGTTGGAGGCTCTGTTTGTAGCCTTTGATGTATCTTTTTTGTAAGGTCTTGATGTCTTGTGCATTTCCATGAATAAGTACTCATAGGGAAGTACCTTTTTGAGCACCTAAGAATGCATGAACATAACTTCTTCTTAATAAGTTTAACTTTGAAACACTTGAACAGAATGTTAGTCATCACATAAACCCATCATCCTTACAATTTGAATTGCTAATGGTTTGTCATAATGAAAACTAGAGAAATGGATCCAACAATATCCCTTTTATTTAGGATGACAAACCCTTAGGAGCAAATTTAAAAGGTGACAATAACTTTTTGAACTTCTAAATTTTTAAATTCCCCATAGGAGTATGCATAAATTTTGTTCCACATAAATTAATGGGGAAGCTCTCCCTCAATTCATGCATTATTATCATAATCAATAGATTAGTGATCACATAGAATAATGTAGAGATAAAAAAAACACTTAAAGGTATAACCATTAATCCAAGATTTGTTTCATTAATAAATAGGATCATACAAAAGATATCAGCAAAAGAAAAAGCATATGATGATGATCCTACAAAAACTTATATACTCCCTACACTAATCTCTCCTAAAATTTTCCCTCTTTCCTCAAGCAAAAAAAAAAAGAAGGGAGGAACAAAGGGTGTTTTTTCATTCATGTTTGTTAAGAGAGGAGTTCACTAAAGATGAAGATGAGGGCATGGTGGTAGCTCTTGGTGGTCGTGGAGGATCATGTTGCATAGGGCCAACTTAAGGGATCAAGGCAAGTATAACCTTATTAGAAATCCACTCCTCCAGGAAAAGGAATCTCTCAAGGAACACATGCATGGTTCTCTGAAGTTGATCAATGTTGGAAAGCAATAACTTCTAGTTAGAATGAATTTTTCTGACTTGCTTCTTCATGGAGTTCAACCTACTTTCAATTGACCTTGAATAAGGTTTAACAATAGATGGAGGAATATGAATATTTGGAACCTCCTCTAGAAATTTAGAAGGTTCTATAGTGGCTGACTCAAAAGGAAGTTGAGCAAAGGGAGTGGAAAAGGTTAAGGGTTCACCATGTAAGGGACCATGGCCATAGGCAATTTTGACAAAACCCTAAACCATGTCAAAGATGGGAGAGTTGAAGGGTTTATGCATATTTTCAGTATTGAAGAAAGAATCCTCCACAAACCCAATAGGGTTCTCTCCCTAACTACAACTTCTAGTACATTTTGGGCAATTTCTACAACATCGTCAGCCTTTTCTGCCTTCTCAAAAGACTTTGTTTTTCATCTTCTTTCTCAGTGTATTGCTTCTCCATGCTAGAGTTAGTAGTCCTCAGGTTGGCCAAAACATTATCAATGATCTCCACATTGAGATACTTTTGAGCTAGTTCATAACTCACAAAGTACTGAGCTTCAATATTCTCCACACCTTCAGAAGGATGAATGTCTTCTTTCTGAGCTCTACTTTATTCTTTATATAAGCACCCTACCAAATGCTATATCCTCATTCTAAGGTTCATAATGGTCTGCTTCATCCTTATTTTCTTCCTCAAAACGATGTTCTGAGGCTTCATGGAAAGATCCATAATCAATAAGCTCCTTAGAAACTTCCCTTTCTAACTTTTCCTGCTCATTTTGAGGAGTTTTTCCTTATTTTCCTCTTTCTGAACTCCCTCATAATGGTCTTATAAGGTTTCTTCTTCTTTAGACTTCTGAACTTATCTTCTCACCAACTCATCATCCTTGTCTTCATCTTCCGTAGACACTCCAAAATGCTTAAAAACTAGGGACATCAGCATCCCATAAGGCACACTAAAGGTTGACTTGATGGGCTTGGTGTTCTTTATCATGTGATTAATGATCAGATGGAGTAGGTTGAGAGGAATCTTCTTCTAAAGGTAGTAAATGACCAAAATATTATGGTCATTTACTTCTTGAATTGTTCCATCTCTAGGCAACACAAAGTGCATGCATATCCAATGGACAATCCTTTCAAAGGATGTTAGAGACTTAGACTTGAAGTCATCATCTTTCTCTTCCTATGACTTCCTTAATATTTTTGTCTTTCTAAGGCCTACGATGTCGCATCACTCATCATAATGCCTTTTGTTGTTAGCATGCACCTATAAAAGATCTTCAAAAGTTATTTTGAGATCTGAATCTTATTTCCCTTTAAATTAGCCTTTAGTGTGAGTTTTCTACTATCCACCACAACAACAATAAAGAAGGCTCTTACCGGCCTTGAATAAATAGGTTCATGCACATTAAAGAGCCTTCTCCACTTCTGCTTCTTCACAAAGCAAAGGATGTCCCAACCACACTCATTGATCTCTAAAAGATCAATGCATCTGCCATTCACAACTTTCTTATTGATCCATTTGTTGCCAAACTTCTCTCATAGCATCCTATCTCTGAACGAGGCAGCAACCTCATATTCTAGCCCCCTTCTCTCCTTCCTTGATTTCTCCATTTTCACAGAGCTTTTCTTTTTTGGAGACTTTATCACAACTCCCTGGAATGAAGAGGTGTGACTATCATACTTGTCTCTAGGTCAGATCCAAAGAACACATATATTGCTTATAAGTTGTTTTTATTGTTTCAATTGCAATGTATTAATTCAATATTAGAGTTTAGAAATTTTTTACCATTCATCTTCCATCCCAAGACATGTGAAGTTGTTAATGGCTCATACATAATAATCTGGGGACATAACATCTAAGGCAACATAATAGATTTTTGATAACATTGTAAGTTAGTTTGGAGTTTTAAATGAAAGTTTATTTAATAACAACATCAACTAAAAAATTTCTCTCGGTTGCAGAAATCCTTGAAAGCCTTTGTACCCCATTGTCGTGAAGATATACTAACTACTACCATTGGGCGACTAAAGCACCCTGGTGGTTGTGCTATTGGAGTCGGTGTGACCATTAGCCAATACTTTGGAAGATCATGTGGCTTCTAGTCTTATTCATCATTCAACCCATGAAAGCTAGGTCAATTGATAGAGAGCATTAAAAAGTAGTTAAAGGGTGAACTAAAGTTGGAGGAGAAACGTACAGAGGAGAGGTTGATGAAGAAGTTGAAGACATGACTAGAGTCGGAGGAGAGACATAAGGATGAGAGGTTGTTACATGAGTTGAAGAAAGAGCTAGAGTTGAGTTAGCAAACACCTCCACTTGAGGGAAATGTTACTTTTTTCGGCGCCCGTTGTTAGTCGATGAATATGACTAACTTTTATGTATACAACTTGTGTAAATTGTATCAAACTCCTCCAATTTATCGTTATTTTGTAGTGTTTTAATTACTTTTGGGTAAAGATAGGTAATAAATACTTAGTACTTCCATTTTGTGTGTTTAATAATCATTTTCTCTCAATTTCAGGTTAATTAGGCGAGTTTGTGAAGTGCTAATTCTCACCCTCTCGCTAAGCCAATCTGCTAGCTTAGCGAGCCATCCACCGAGCGCAACATTCCTCGGTTAAGTGCGAGGAAGAATCTGAAAGAAGGATGAGTTGTGCATGTTCGCTGAGTGAAGGGCCATCCCACTAAGCGCACTGCTTCAGCCCATTCACTGAGCAAGAAAAGTCGCGCTAAGCCGAAATTTACTAATGCGTGCTAAGCGGTTCAAAATTATGCTAAGCTCACGAGCACGAACAAAGCCATCTATTTAAGCCTGAAATCAGATTTTGGAAGGGAGTTTGGCCTGTTCTTGAAGCTTCTGCATGCCAAGAGAGTTCTAGAGAGAGAAAGGTCCAAGTTCTAGAGAGTTTGAGAGATTTTGTTGTGTGAAGATCTGCAAAGACCAAAGCTTGAAGAGGAAGCCGTCCTAAGAGCTTGAGATGAGTTTGAGTGATTGTGAGGTCCTAGAGGTGGAGGAGACATCCCCACTACTTGTATTTCTGCCATCTTTCATCCTCCTCTTCTCTTTGTTGTAAAGGAAGCTTCCCAGTTATGGAAAGCTAAATCCTCTGTTAGATCTTCCTTGTAGGTACTAGATGTAAATATCTTTTTATCTATCTAATGATGTTTTGTGTGTTCTCTGTGCTATCAATATTTCATTCTAGTATGGTTTTACCTTGATCATGTAGATGCATGCTTTGTTAGGGTTATTCAACAGTGGAAACTGGTCTGATTCTTTGAACTTGATAGAACAGGGCTAGTTTGTTGTACTATCACAAGGGATCGGGGTACGATAACCTAGTTGTTGTATGTTTGTCTTAATGCAGTCCTGGCCGAGTTTAGTCCAACAAGAGGAATCTGCGGACGATGCTTGATCAGGATTAGGCTAGACTATCATGAGGAATCGGGGTTTAGCATTTCAGGAGACACCATCGAACGCATAAGCATTGTTAAGTAGAGAATATCCTTTTAACATCAGGCACCTATTAGGAAGACCAACGTGTCGTCTATTTGTCTTTACACGTCATTACTCACGTGATTTTCTTTTTAATAGTTAGGCTACACACCTGTTCATAGTAAACATATCTCTTTTCACACTAGACACCTATTCACTGAAATAGCTTTACCAAGTAACACAAGTTCCCCAAGAGTTCGATACTCGGTTCTTACCGTTTTATACTACTTGTGCGATCCGGTGCACTTGTCGGAAGCGAACACCCGTGTGAGTGCAAAGGGTAGTTGTGTTGATAGTGCTACTAATCCCTCAAAAGAGGAGCCTGCCAATGATATATTAGATAGGTGCAGGTTGTACATTGATTAGTGTGATCCCTGCTTGGTAGCCATTGGGAGATTTTATGAGGGGCGTCAATTGTACACCACATGCATTTGACCAAACATATGGTGACAGTGGAGGTTGAAGAAGTTTAAGATGTTGATGCTCCAATACCTAATCTCATATAAGAGGTTAAGTTATTGGGGCATACCTCTGAGACTTTCAGTACATGGCTGAGACATCTTTTGTGGCATGTTTCATAGGAAGTATTTACTTTAGTTTTTTTGTATTAAAAATTAATTGACCTAAATAAAGTGTTAACCAACATTAACTTGTGTTTATTAATTATGTAGGATACACGAGACCAAAGAAACTGGTCCAACATGTTGATGGCTTGAATCCTGATGATGATCCCTTTTCACAAAAAGTATTTACTTTAGTTTTATTTTTTTTTTGTATTAAGAAACTTGACCTAAATAAAGTGTTAACTAACATTATTTTATGTTTATTAACTATGTAGGATACACAAGGACCAAAGAAACCAATCCAACATGTTGATGGCTTGAATCCCAATGATTATCCTTTTTCACAAAAGGTATTTACTTTAGTTGTGTTTTTTGGTATTAATAAGTTAATTAACCTAAATAAAGTGTTAACATTAATGTTTATTAACTATGCAAGGACCAAAGAAACTAGTTCAACATGTTGATAGCATGGATCTCGATGAAGATCCCTTTATTAAATTGCTTATGGTTAGCATGGAAATGCACAAGAATGATTTTGAAGTGTCATGGGGTTCGACTATCTTTGGAGTACACAATGACGGTGCCCTATTGTACATAAATTGTCGTGATCTGGCAAACATAAGGTATGACAATAGTTGGTTGAACATCGTTGTTATACAATTATGGATCATGTAAGCATGTTTCAATTCTTGGTCCATCAACCTACTACATATAAATTGTAATTGACTAATAATTTACATTGATTTGAATGAAAATAGGTTTCTAAATAATGAAAGTATGAAATTAGGTCATGGCTCTGTGAATGGATTCCTTGAGCCTCAATGTATACAAAGTAGAGGAAATACACAACAACACATTGAAAGATGGATGGAAGAATCACAAAGAGATATCTGCCTAGGAGTTTACTTGAATGAGTAACTAAAACTTAACAAATGCATTTAAAGCATGTTTGCATTGTAACTAATTAATTGTTCTCTAGTAGACAACATTGGCAACTTGTGGTGATTTGTCCTAAGGACAATGTTGTTGTATTCTTTTGTTCCTTGCAAAATAAGGTCCATACAAAATTTAAAGCCTTAGTTAACTGATAAGTTTTAATTTATAATACATTTACTCTATCGTTAGTATTATACATGAATGCTTTGATCTTATAATTTACATGCATGTTTCTTTTAGCCACTATTTTGAAGGGATTCCATGAGAACCACTCATGTTCATCCAACAAAACTAATTGGATTGAAGTAAAAGTACGTAATTTACCCATTACTAGAATCTAATTAATGACATTTTATTGAATAATTTGTAATTATGAGATATAATTAAATTTCGTATTGAATTTTGAGTCATTTTCAAAGTGGAGGCATTGAATCATGTATTGGATGAAGACTATAGTCTCAGGGGCTACCAAGAATGATTGGATGAAGGTAATAAACTTTTTTAATTGAACAAATTTCATTAATTTATTAGACTTGCAATTATTTAATGTGATTAACTTAATTATAATTATGTTGCAGGTTTTTAAGGATCGAACGCCATTGGAATTTGAGACAATTGAAACAATTCGCAAAGAGTGGGCAAGATATTTTTTTAGAACTTAAAAATAGGACATTCAATATTTAAGGATATTTAGAATACTTTAACTTTTGTATAGCAAAGCTTTGGATTGGACTTAAATTATAAACATGACATTTATATATTAAAGCTTTAGATTACCAATCTGTTCTTATTCTATTTTGTTTTGGTTTTACAATTTTTAGGTTGGGTTTATTGTAAATTATAATGAATATTTAAAAAAATCATAATCGACATCAGTTTTAGCCAAACTCAATGTAGAAAGTAAATAAACAACATCAATTTTAGTAAAAACCGATGTAAAACGTAGCTACACAATCGGTTTTAAAGAAAACCGATGTTGAAATATGACAACATCGATTTTGTAAAACGATGTAGTAAAACTACTTCCAACATCAGTTTTAGTGAAAATCAATGTCAAAACATGGCAGAATTAATCTATTACAACATGTTCAACATCAGTTCTTTCCTCAACTGATGTTGAATGTATCGATTTTGTAAAATGATGTTGAAAATAGGACACTTTCAACATCGCTTGTTTCAACATCGGTTTAAAACTGATGTTAAATTCTTATTATAATCAATGTTAAATTCCTTTTTTTGTAGCAATGCACTCTCTAATTGGTTTTGTTTGACAGCTCACATTTAGGTATGCGTCCACCCAAGAGGAAGATGTTTAAATTTCAAAATAAAAGTAAATTAAAAAAAATTATCATCAAATTTATTTTAGAAAAATAAAAATATTTTTATAAATATTTTGAAATTGAAATGCAAATTAAAAACCAAGTTAGTTCAAGAGTCAAATAATACACAATAAGTTGAAAATTGAATCATACAAAACTTGTGAGAGGAAAAAAGGAAATTGAGCATTCCAACCCAACTCCCCATTACCCCACACTTACAAAATACTAACATGGCAATGTCCTGCAACAAACCAATGGGTCCTTAACTTCAGAGAACTAAAATCAAATTTCCTAATAGTTGAAGCAAAAGAGCTAATGTCTATGTTCCTATGAGAGCTAACAGTAAACAAAAAATTTAAATAAATTGTGCAATCTCACTACTACATAAAAGGAATTTAACATCGGTTCCGAAGGAGTTTCAACATCAGTTGTAGAACCGAAGTTGAAACGTCGTTGATGAAAGTATGCATTTTCAACATCGATTTTAAAATCGATGTTGAAAATCATTATCTGCATCGGTTCTAGATGAAAATGTGTAGAAATATGGCCAAAATGAAGTACTCTATAGCGTTTTCTACATTGATTTTTTCAAAACTAATGTTCAAAATCGTATACAACATCGATTTTGGCTAAAACCAGTATTGAATGTGTCTGTATAACATCATTTTTGGTCAGAATCGTTGTAGTATAAAACCGATGTTGAATGTGCCTTTATAATATCAGTTTTGGCCAAAACCGATGTGGTATAGCACATTCAAAATCGGTTTTAGACCAACCGATGTTGTGTTTTGAAAAAATAAAAGTTTAATATTTTTGTCTATTTTTGCAATGAACCAACTTGCAAATCAAAATCAAAGCTAGCCTAGACAATTTGTATAATAATAATAATAATAATAATAATAATAATAATAGGAATAATAATTATAATAATAATAATAATAATAATAAATCAAAGAATTAATCGGTACAACAACAAGTAGCTAAATGCTAAAATAATACAAGTAAGAACCTAAATTACACCAATGAAGATAATAGTTGGCTTATGATGGGAAACAAGTACACAAACTGGCAACATTGAAGTAAATGAGAAACAAACACCACCCATATCAGCAAAACAATGAATATTTTACATGCAAAAAATGAACACTTAATGACTTCAATAGTAAATCTCTGTATAATATACCTAAAAAAAAGTTATCATAGCTTTAACAAGCCTTTTTTCTTGATTTGTGGGTTCTAAGTTGCCTGCAACTTTAAATTTGGAAATTTTGCAAAAGGAAATCAAATAAACAGGAAATAAAATTCACATTTATCCAAACACTAATATACTCTAATATAGAAAATTAAAGGTACAATTTTATAGCAATGCCTTGAAGCTCAACTAGAATATTAACCCTGGGAACCCATACTCCCAGAGTAAGTCTTGGACACTTAATCCATTCAATAATTTTTCATTTGAATCATGTGATAATATATTAAAATTTGTTGATACCAAAACTAGATAAACTAAACATTCAGAGGCATGTAATCTTAAATTCTTAAATATTGATGAAATGCAAAGTGAAACAGGAAAGAAAATAATCTTAAATTCTTAGTGTATGATGAAAATAAGAAAGAAATGTGCATATAATAAGTCCTAAACACAAAGGAAATGTGAGTATAATTTTATTTTAAAAACAAAGATCTAAATTCTTATTATGTTTTAAAAAGGCACTAGAGGGAGGGTTACTTAGTTAAAATCACGCGAGCCCAATTTTTTCCCAAGACCTACAAGCTCAAACATCAGTCATCTCCTTCACAAGAACTTCTTAATCTATACTCTTCATGGTCATTGTATGTCATCCTTACAAAACCAATTAATCAACCACGCAATTATGCTTGACAAAATTAACATGCAATAATGCACATTACTAGGTCAACCTTCAAATCATTTTTCAATTTGCAAACAAACCTCCAAAAAATATCCATAATTGAAAAAAAAAACTAAGCAAGTATCTTTTAATA
Organism: Glycine max; assembly: GCF_000004515.6. Lineage (NCBI taxonomy): Eukaryota > Viridiplantae > Streptophyta > Magnoliopsida > Fabales > Fabaceae > Glycine > Glycine max. Next base: position 25,944,662 of record NC_038252.2, read on the forward strand.
AACAAAAGTAAAAATAGGATCTCAGAAAGAATCATACTTTCTATTTTCTAATTTCTACACATATATGCAACCAATTACACATTCAAAGTATATAGAAAACTACCTCTAGAAACAATACACCACTGCTATAAAATTGATGTGGTGCATAAAATACCTTGGGTTTTTCTTCTGCTTTCTGTTTTGATTTCAAGTATTCTTCCTTTGAAATGCATACTCCTGCAAAATTCAGCATGGTTCAATAATTCATCTTATCACAAAGACGTCAAATTAAATATGTTGAACAAAAACATCCACTAAACATTGACTAGAATTTTGACCTTTTACTTTATCACAATATACAGGTTCAACACCACGCCTACTGAGGGAAGGGTCCATCTGTTTAAATCTGCATAAATCATAATTATCAATGAACCAATCCCATATAGCAATGTGGGACGACTGACACAAATGCTGCCGCAACAAGATAGTGGGATGGCCATGATTGTGAAATTCTAGATGAAAGTTAAACAATCTATAATATATCTTTCATAATATTCATATATGAATTCTCAAAAAATAAATAAAACAATAAATTACCAAAAATAAAACTCACTATTAATCAAAGGTCACAAGGACAAAGAACATAATGAAAGGGAGGACAACATAACATTTATGGACAGAGAACAGAGAACAAAATAGAAATTACAGAATAGAGTTTGGCAGGAAAGACCCCTTGGATGATGCAACAAAAGGAAACAAATGGGATATTTTAACACCTTTTATCAGTCACATCTGCTACTTTTGTGATTTTAAATGTTTTTTGAAATTTTGGTATGATAGTAGCCATGACTCCCACAAAGGAAGAACATGACACAATCAAGAAAGAATAGTGGCCCATGCAATGCAACACTCAACCACAGGAGATAAAGATAACTATGACATAACATAATACATTTGTAGTCAAAAAAGGCTTTCCCCAACATGAGACATAATACTATTATTGGGTCTCTACCTAATGGCTTAAGATTATAGAATAATGGGTCTTAGACATGCAATATTTTATTAGTTCTATATATCTTGATAATTGACTTTTAATATTGATGGTTAAAAAAACAAAAATAAAAATAAAAATACAATAACACATACTAAAATATACTAGTAATAAACAACCAACAAGAAAAGGAAACATGAATTACACTTAAAATTTTGGAAATGTGATTGCTTCAGTGAAGCATGTGGTTGATTTTCCTACTAATAGCAGCATTTTAACTTGTTGACAAGTGTACCAATTTGTCACAAGTAGTAAAGTTAATGGAAGTCTAAGTGTTGAATCCACATGGACTTTGGTTGTACTTAAGTGATGCAAACCCAATCATTAAGTAAGTAGAAGAAGTAGAAGAGATAGGGGATAGTAAGTGTGAAATTTGGAGTGAGAGAAAGGAAAAGATAACAAAAAAATAAACAATAATTTAAATACAAAAGGATGAATTCAGAATGTGATAATGTTGGGGCCTAGCAAGCCAAAACTACTTGTAATGCAATGTTAATGATTTTCTCTATCTAATGAAATCCTTGTTTCCACCCACATCTACTAAGATACTCTATCTTTGGTTTCCCACACGAAGAGCCTAGTTTATTTATACTTTTCCCCCAAATTTCTTTGAAGAGATAACAATAGAAAACCACATTAAGATAAGAGATGCAAAAATTGGGCAAAACAAATATCAATCTATTTCTAGCAATGAATTTATTTAGATACCCTTCCTCGGTTCTTTAGAAAATAACCATTTTTCAATGCATTACCCTCTAAACATTATATGGATGATCAGACCTTAATAACAAAAGAGCACAGAGAAGAAAAATAGAAACAAAATTGCATTAAATAGATAATAGACAGAGTTACATTACAAGAGTTTGGCCTGCCAGGCTCCCAACAATAGGGGGTTTAGCCTCTTATAACCATGAGAAGATTTACACTTTAGGAGCTAATACGGATAGAAGGATGGGCTGAATGACTAGGAGAAAGAAAGAGGGAATGGCTAAGAAGGAGGATTTCCCCTAAGGGAGAGACTCATGCTTTGGATATCTTCAATAGAGAGCTTTGAGACTCGATGTGTCTTTTCCTTCTACTTCCTACTCTTTTTATAGGCCTAAGGTAGCTTACTTTTCACACCGACTTTACACTTAGCGCGGGTTTTCAAGCTAAGCGTGCCTTTAGGCTTCCTCGTAGGCCTTCTTCACGCTAAGCCTGGATTACGCCCTGAGCGAGACTGTGCACTAAGCCTAAACTTGCTTGCTAACCGAGAGTGTGCACTAAGCCTGGATTGCACGCTGAGCGAGCTGTCCAATTCTTCCAATTCTTCTTCAAGGCTTTTTCTTCAGTTTTTGCATCAATTTTCCTCTAAAACACTTGAAATATTCTTCTTTTGACTTCTGCTAATAAAAAATTGTAAAGATGTTAATTTCTTCATTATTTCATTAAAAACAATAGTAAAGCGAAGAAATTACAATCATTATTAGCCAAAATTGACTATTAAATTAACTCAGATTTTGCAGTTATCACAACACTTTTTCTAAAAATAAAAGTGTCAATCCCAATATAGTTGTTGGTATTCCTAGTAAATGCTCAACGCCTTTTGTAAATAGAATAAGAAAAAGATCATATGCTTGCTGCATTTAGTTTAAGTGTTTAACCAATCCCTAAAACTAATGGACTAGAAATTTGATTATCTATGTTGTAGGTATAAATTCATGAGACTTAGATAGGATTTCTCCCAAGTCAATCACACCAGAAAAACTCCTATTCAAGTGTAGCCATAGTCAATAAGTAGTAAAACTGACTAGAAATTTGATTTTGTATGTTGTAGTTATAAATTCATGAGACTTATAAAGGATTTCTCCCAAGTTATTCAAATAAAAAACTACTATTCAAGTATAGTCATAGTCAATAAGCAACAAACAACCTTTGTTTCTAATCATGGAAGCAAGACTTTTGTCCAGGCTAGATAAAAATATCTCAGGAATCCATAGTACCATAACCACATAAAAACACATACTTATAACTACAAAATCATGATATTATGCAAGGATAATATTATATATCCATTTAGTATGTAAGAACATGTGCTTGGAAAACATTATAAAATAACTGAACGATTACCTCAACATATGATCCCTTTTCTTTCTCTCAATCTCGTCCCTAATATCCTTACCCGAAATTAAGCCTATTTTGCTAGTAGGATTACATAACTCCTTAGGATTTTTCCTCAATGGAGAATGAAAAAAGATGATGGAAGAGGGGGGTGAATTGGTTCTAAATCAAATAAAACAAATAGTTTCTAAAAATTTATTTTCCAAGGATCGTATCACCAACTTTTGGTAAAACCAATATTTAATCAATCACCTTTGAAACAAAATTCTTAATCAAAAAGATATTTTTTTTAACCTTCAGCTAATTTATCAAGAATTCAATGAGAAAGAAAGATAATGATGTAAGTTCCATTGGAGCTTGTAGACCTTGGATCTTCTTCATCAATGGATTCCTTTGCTTCTTGCAAGATGAATGGCAGCAGAATGGAGAAGGAAGAGAGAGAGGAGATGCCACTTCGAGGAGAAGATGAGTCTAGAAGAAGCTCACCACCATAGGAGGCCATGGATAAGAGCTTGGAGGAAGAAAGAGATGAATGAAGGGAGAGGAAGAGATGAACACGAAATTTTGTGCTCTAAAAGAGCTCTGAAATCTGAAGTTTAATTTTCAAATGATCAAAGTTGAAAAAATGCACACACATGACCTCTATTTATAGCCTAAGTGTCACACAAAATTGGAGGGAAATCTGAATTTCTATTCAAATTTCACTTGAATTTGAAATTGAATTTGTGGAGCCAAAATTTCACTAATTATGATTAGTGAATTTTAGTTATGATTTAGCCTATTAATCCAAGATCAAGTCCAAGATTCTCCACTAAGTGTGCTTAGGTGTCATGAGGCATGTAAAGCATGAAGGACATGCACAAAGTGTGACTATATGGTGTGGCAATGGGGTGTAGCAAGCAAATGCTCACCTCCCCCTCTAAAATTTAATTGGATTGAGATTCTCCCAATTCAATTAAATTTATTTCTCAACACACACATCAAATATTCACTTAATGCATGTGAAATTACAAAACTACCCCTAATACAAAAACTAGTCTAGGTGCCCTAAAATACAAGGGCTGAAAACTCCTACATTTCTAGGGTACCCTACCTACATTATGGAGCCCTAATTACAAGGTCCAAAAATAATGAAATCCTAATCTAATATGTACAAAGATAAGTGGGCTCATATTTAGCCCATGGGCCTAAAATCTACCCTAAGGCTCATGAGAACCTTAAGGCCTTCTCTTACATCTCTAGCCCAATCTTCTTGGAGTCTTCTATCCAATGCCCTTGGGGGGTAGGATTGCATCATTCCCTCCCCCTTGAAAAGGATTTGACCTCAAATCCATAGGTTCATGAAACTCAGGGATTCTTTCCTGAACACCTGTAAAAAGAATAAAAACATATGTATTAGTGATGTTGGGTATGTTAAAGTAAGGTAAGGACTGAAAACCCCTTTCATGACCATCTTCCCATGAGAGAACATAGTTCCTCACCAATTCAATGAGTGGTGCTACAAGTATAGAAAAATATGGGACAAACCTTTTGTAAAAGTTTGTTAAGTCATTGAAGCCTCAAATTTCCCTTATACATGGTTGTGCAGGCTACTCAGGAATGACATTTATTCTCTTAGGGTCCATGGGAAGCCCTTGATCACTATTTAAAAAGTTAAGGAAAGTAATGGAATAAAACATACCTTTTTCTTTATTTTCATGTTGATTATTCCTACAAAAAATTATGACAAACCTAAGGTGTCCCATATGAGCACCTAAGTTTGTATTGAAACAAAAAATAAGAACAAACCTACCTAATGTGTCCCTATGTACACAAATCATGAAGATGTTGGGTGCATGAGTGATTTTATAAAAAAGGGTTGCACCACTCAACACATTCATCATACCACCTATCATAGGGATTTGGTGCCTGATAATCCTTATTTTGGGCACCAACAAAGCACAAGCATTTAAGCTCTTACGAACCAAACCCTCATCCAACAACTCCTTTACTTGAGGAATAATCTCAAGCTCAAGAGGTAAGGCAGTGCTAAGAGATGTTTCCCTTGATAGGAGAAGGTAGAAAGATTGTTTAAGAAGGAGTGCTCTATTGATATCACATTTTGTTGCAAAATGATTTTCCTTCTTAACAATCTTCTTGGAGGAATCCTTTTCCTCTTTTTCCTTCCCTTTGGCCTTTGAAGACAAGGCCTTACTGTCCTTCTTTTTCTTTTGGTTTTCTAGTTTTTCTTCCTCATCCCTCTTATCTTTCATAGTTAGTTGATCATTGGCCACCTGTGAAGGTGTTTGAGGATGCAACACAAATTTAGTGCCAAGATGGGTGAGGGTAATCTCATTAGTTAGGTCATTGTAAATGATCTTCCTATCAAATTGCCATGGCCTTCCTAAAAGAATATGCCCTGCCTCCATGGGAGCTATATCACAATTAACTTCATCCTTATATGTCCCAATGGAGAAAAGTACCTTCACTTGTTGGTTAACTATCATTTCCCCTTATTCATTGAGCCATTGAAGTTTATAAGGTTTTGGGTGAGGAATGATAGTTAGGTTCAACTTGGAAACTAATCTTGTGCTACAACAATTTCAACAAGATACACTGTCCATAATGAGAGAACAAGTTTTATCTAAAATTTTGCATCTTGTATGAAAGATGTTCTCTCTTTGGGATAGAGATAGATCACAAGATTGACCTCCAAGAAGCCTTCTAACCATTAGGAGGTTACCTTCTGCATGGGGGTAGACTTCCTCACTAGACTTTTCACCCCTTACTTCATCTTCACTTCCACTTGAGGAAGGGGAAGAAGTAATCTCCTCTTGACTACTATAAATGTCTTAACCCCTCATAATCATGGTTTTCTTTATGGGGGCATTGAGAGGCAATGTGACCTCTCCCAAGATATTTGAAGCATTTAATGTTGCTAGTCCTTTCTTGGGAACTAGTCTTAGGGGTAGATTTCTCTATGGTCTTACCCTTATCTTCCTTGTGTTTTGAAGGTGCAGCCCCCAAAATTCCTTGGGCTTGGTCCTTCCTTGGATAAGAGTGAAAGCCATAAGATTTTGAAGAAGGCTTTCTTTTAAGTTGTTGCTCCACTCTTATACAAAGTTGGACTAGCTCATCTAGGTCCCTATGTGGAAGGAGTTCAACCTTATCCCTCACTTCCATATTAAGCCCACTAAGGAACCTAGCTATGCTTGTTCTTTCCTCCTCCCTAAGTCCAGCTCTTAAAAGGAGTAGCTCCATTTGTTGTCTATATTCTTCAACACTCATACTCCCTTGTCTAAGCCTTTAGAGCTTGTCCATAAGCTCCTTTTCATAGTAGGAAGGAATGTGCCTCTTCCTAAGGGCACTCTTAAGATCATTCCAATACTCTACTGGAGGATCCCCATGAATCCTTCGTTCCTTAACAAGGGAAGTCCACCAATAAAGGGCACACCCTTGAAAGCTAAGGGTAGCCAATGGAACTTTTCTCTCTTCGATAATATGATGGCAAGCAAAGAGTTATTCAACCTTCATTTCTCAATATAAGTAGGCCTCAACATTAACTTTTCCTTGGAAATATGGGAAGCTAATGTTAACCTCTTGAGACCTTCTATCCTTTTCTCTTCTTTGGGAATGATGTTTAGTATGTGAACTATGGCGCCCTCTATAATAGCCGCTAAGTTCTTCACTTAAACTCTTGCAAGAGTTATGACTACTATAGGAGGCATGTTTTTCTCTTTTCATGTCTTTCATTATTTTTCTTCTTTCTTCCTCTCTTATTTTCTCTCTTTCATCTTGACTTATTTCTTCCACTCTTTTTTTTCCTTTTTCTTTTCTCTCTTGTTTTTCTTTCCACAACTTAAGGGATCTCAACTCATCTATTATCTTATACAAGGGGTCCTTAGGAGTAGAACCCTCACCATTAACACTAGATGAAGAATGAAGACTCATGTTGGTTCCTAAGTTATGGTTCTTTCTTGTTGGGGGTTTGAAAACAAAAGGTAAAAGAAACTATGGTTGAAACTAGCCAAAATAAACACTAAAAGAGATGTGAAAGATAAGCTAAAAACTAATTGGTAAAAGGCAAGCTATCTAGGCGGTTTGACAATGGAGGGTAAAGGAAATAAGCTATGAAAGTAAGCAAGAAATTAAAAATGCAAACTAGGCGGATCCTAAGAGTGTTTGGATGACCTCATTTAAGGTTCCCAACAAAACACTCACTATCCTAAGGGAAAATTGCCTAAAATTATTACACACAAATGGAAGTAGGGTGACCTATTGGAGACTCGCAACTTACTTCCAATGAAAGGCTTTTTTGTTACAAAATTTGAAAGCAAAACAAATTGCCAATTACAAAATTACAAAAAAAAGTCCTCAATTGTGGTGGTTATTCTCTCTTTGGTGTTTCACTCAATTTGGAGTGCTTCTTAGTCCAACAGCTCTTAAGGTGGTTGGCCCCTTGCTTCTTGGCTCAAATTCTTCAAGGTATGGCACCAATCCTCCTTTCCAATTCCCTATATGGTAACTCACAAGCAAGGAAACAAAGAGACAAGCAATAACCAAAGACAAAAAAAAATGAAATGAAAGATAAACCAATAGAGTTTTAACAAGACAAATTTTCAAGGATTTTCAACAATTAAAGCAATGAAAAACACATAAAAGCAAGCTAGGACTCAAAGAGAAACTTAGAATGGCTCTAGAGTCGAGTAAAAAAACTAAAATAAAAAGACTCAAGAAACCTCTAGTTTTGGAACTTTTTTTTTCACACTAATTTTAAATTGAAATTTCAGAACTAGGATTGGTATAAAATAGGCACCAATTATAGAACAAATTTTGAGCCAAAACAACAAGCACACTTCCCTTTCACTTTTTTTTCCTGGACACTGATTTTTCTGCCAACTTGTGTGATTTTTCTTATGTTTTCCTTTAATCCAAATCGCTTGGTTCTTTTTTCTTAATTTTGGTACATATGTCTAGAAAATTCAGTAAAAATTTCAGCTTAAAACACGTAGTGAACAATTCCCAGTAATTTATACAAGTTCGTATGTTCAAGCTGCCAGCACCAGCGATTTCAACCTAGAAATCAAGAGTAGTGTTTATGTTGCTTAAGGCTTGGATAGTTACAATTTGTGTTTGCTTATGCTCAATTATCTTGAATAACACAATTCAAGAGAGCTTAACACTTATTTTGAGTCACAAATCTAGCCACAACTCAGCACCACAACTCAACTTCATCATAGACATCATGTAGGAAACTTAGAAAAAAAAAAAAGTTCAACAAGACTACTTCTAGGAATTGATTTTGAACATGTTATGAACTAAATAACATGCATGAATTAGACTCAAAATTCAAAAGATAGGCTAAGAATGACAAGAATACATGAACAAATGTATCTATAATTCAATCAACAAAATAAAAATTCAACACAAACTTAGAACATAATGTGACAATTACTATGACTAAACATGACTCTAAGACAACATGGATTAAGTGATTTACACTTAGATTTTTGTGTTTTTTTTTTCTAATCAATATTTTGGAAGAAAATTCAGATCTAAGGTTCAGCACAAGAATATTATGAATGAAAAATTATAGAACCTAAAATCAACACAAAAACATGATTCAAGAGTAGATCTACAAAATTTGAACCATAGAAATGCAAGAACAAGTGTAAATCTAAGATTTAATCGGTTTTTTTTTAATCTACTCTAAACAGCACCAAACCACAAGACAATGGAAGATATACATGGAGAATAAGATGAATAACAAGGAATTAAATTGAATTGACCAAACAAAAAGATAGAGGAAGCAAAAGAACATCACCTAGATGAAGATGCTCTTGATACCACATGATGTAGCTCCATGTGGAGCTTGTAGGCCTTGGATCTTCTTCATCAATGAAGTCCTTTGCTTCATGAATTTTAATGGTAGAGGAATGGAGAAGGAAGAGAGAGAGGAGACGCCACTTAAAGGAGAAGATGAGTCTAGAAGAAGCTCACCACCATAGGAGGCCATGGATAAGAGCTTAGAGGAAGAAGGAGATGAATGAAGGGAGAAGAAGAGAAGAGCACAAAATTTTGTGCTCTAAAAGAGCTCTGAAATCTGTAGTTTAATTTTCAATTGATCAAAGTTGAAAAAATGCACACACATGACCTCTATTTATAGCCTAAGTGTCATACAAAATTGCAGGGAAATTTGAATTTCTATTCAAATTTCACTTGAATTTGAAATTGAATTTGTGGAGCCAAATTTTGGAGCCAAAATTTCACTAATTATGATTAATGAATTTTAGCTATGATTCAGCCCACTAATCCAAGATCAAGTCCAAGATTCTCCACTAAGTGTGCTTAGGTGTCATGAGGCATGTAAAGCATGAAGGACATGCACAAAGTGTGACTATATGGTGTGGCAATGAGGTGTAGCAAGCAAATGCTCACCTCCCCCTCTAAAATTTAATTGGATTAAGATTCTCCCAATTCAATTAAATTTATTTCTCAACACACACATCAAATATTCACTTAATGCATGTGAAATTACAAAACTACCCCTAATACAAAAATTAGTTTAGGTGCCGTAAAATACAAGGGCTAAAAACTCCTACATTTTTAGGGTACCCTACCTACATTATGGAGCCCTAAATACAAGGTCCAAAAATAATGAAATCCTAATCTAATATGTACAAAGATAAGTGGGCTCATACTTAGTCCATGAGCCCAAAATCTACCCTAAGGCTCATGAAAACCTTAGGACCTTCTCTTGCATCTCTAACCCAATCTTCTTAGAGTTTTCTATCCAATGCCCTTGGGGGGTAGGATTACATCAGATAAGACCAAGAGAAAAAGTACATCCATTTTTATACTGGTTCACTCTCTATCTCTAGAGAAGCTACCCTGGTTATCTAATCCAAATCAAATTAGATTTTCACTATGCTACCCTTAGCCTAAACTAAAAAAACCTATTATAGCATGCCTTCATAAATTTATGCATATGCTAACAACATATAAAAATATATAAAAACTTGAGTAAAAGAGGGACGGAGCCTGATTAATCGCACGTAGGAACCTTTGTTTGAGTGAATGAATCTTTTGTTGATCTCACAAGTAATTCACCACTCACTTTTTACCATGAGAGCTTTAGAAAAAATGAAGTCTAGAAGTTATGAGTCATACTCTTAGTCTAAGCATTTTTTCTTCTCTCTTTTTCCTTCTTAAAAGTGAGAATACGAGGTGGTTATTTATAGAGAAAATAGTTATAACCGCCTGTAATCGATTAAATATCCAATGTATTCAATTATTTCAATGACGTAATTGATTCTATTGTCATTTCAACCGATTAAAGTGTTCTTTCCAACATCTTGAAAACTTTCAAGAACAATGTAGTTGATTAGATTCTTGATGTAATCGTTTAAAGTGTTCTTGATCACTACTGGGAACATATTTACGAACAAAGCAATCAATTATGATCATCTGGTAACCGATTAAAGCAGAGATTCATGAAAAACCTAACATGGTCTCAACTAAACTATGTAATCGATTACAGTTAGCTGGTAATCAATTAAACCAAAACTAGAATCTCTCTACAAGCTACAAACACTTGTGTAATCGATTAATCAACCTTGTAATTGATTAAAATAGAGATTTTTATGCACTAAAGAAGTTTCTAACTTTAGAAACAATCCTCCTACCTCTACATGATGATGCATGATGTACATATGAAAAGATAGAGATTAAGATGCAACAATCAATACAAATGTCACTCAAAGAGTTGGGTATGTAAAAAGACAAAACTTCTTCAGGCTCCAAATCTTAGACCCCATGTTGCCTCTCTATCTCTAACAGTCTTCCTCTTTTTAGGTTTGATGATGCCAAACTTGAATTACCATTTGAGTGCATTTGGAAAATCTTGAGAGTAAAGACTTTTCTTAAAAAACTTGAAAGTTTTTGAACACTAAGAGAAATGTTAAATCATATCATCATCATCATTAAGTAGAGTTGTATACGGATGTATGTATGCAATGCACTACTTCTTCCTAATGCAATGTTTCTCCCCCTTTTGGCATAACAAGGCCAAAAAGTCACAACTACTCAGAGTAAAGAGACAAATATATGATGTGAATTGGGAAAAGATCGTAGCATTTCATTCAGAAAAATATTACAACTTAATCATCACAACTATCATAAGAAAGCATAACTACTTAATCAAACATTACAAAACAAGTGATTAAAGACATGAACAAAATTAAACATAATCAAAAAGGACAATCAGACAACAAAAGCAAGCACTTAAAACATAATTAAGCTTTATCCTCATCAGGGTTAATGAGGTTGTTAAAGGTCAACCTAGTCTCAATGTTTTCCAGCTGGGTAGTTATATTCTCCAACGAACTATGAACTCCAGTTGAGTGATCTTGATGGAGGTGAAGCATAATGTCCATCTTCTGAATCATAAGTGACTCAAAAGGACTCCATTAATGTCTAGGCTCTTGTGGAGCTTTTAGCTTCAACATCTTCTTGCATCTGGTCAAAGTTTCCAGCTGGCGACTCTCCAACCATTATCCATTCATGATCAATAAATCTCATTCCAAGCTTCTTGAAATGCCTTTCAGTAATCTCACTAGATGCTTTGGTAAAGTCCACAATCTCATTAGAGACATCAGCATTGAAGTAGTCAATGAATCTTGAGGCAAGTACAACATAAGGAAATTCATAATCCACTAGGCGATGACTCTTCAACATAATGTCTTTAATTAGCAATACCTAGTTCATCTTGGTACTTGATTTCAGACCATAAACAATTTGTAGATCATCATCTGTTACTTAAGCATGATTGCTTGACCTCGAAGTGAGAATGTAGGTAATGAGGTAAACTAATATTATGTCTTTTGTAGTCAGCCCACCAACTTCTAAGCGATTCCTCAAGTTCATAGTTGGGTCAAAAAGCATTCCCCTATAGGTCTGCATCTCATTGTACCCATCAAGCGTTTCATCGAACTTGCGGACTCCACCCATGTCTAGACCAGCTACTTCCTTCCACACAACAATATCAATGACCATATCTACTCCATTTACAGTAGAGAAGAGGTTACCTTCAAGGTTAGCACGTGCGTAGGTGTAGAAAACCTTGACTAGCTCTGGATAATAAGTTCATTTCATCTGCATTAGCTTTGACAATCCTTGTGCTTCCAACAGATTAGAAAAGTTGAACCCTTGTTAAAAGAACCATTCCAAGTTCAAATACTTGGGGACCCTCACATTTATTACAACATATATCATCTTGTAGTCATTCTTCTTGCTTTCATCTGTGAACCATGTGTCTAAACGGTTGAGAGCATCTTGTGAGCATTCACCTTGCTACCTCTTAGAGGTTTTTGCTTTCTTTTATCCTCTTGAAGGATTGCTCACCATCTTGAAGAGGAGACAGAGGGTTTGAGAGCAGAAGATGTTTGGGTTCAAAGAGGGGTGGTAACTGGAGGTTTTGGAGGAGGTGTTGGTGTGACTTGTGGGTAGGTTTGGGTTGGCTTATAAAGAGAGGCTAAGGCATTTTGGTTGGTTGACATGGGTGGCGAGGGTAAATGCAGTAAAAATGGTGGTTGTGACACCCTCTACCCCTCACATATATACTGACAAAGGAATAAAAATCTAAATATTAATTAATAGTATTTTTTTTACATTTGTAAATACAAGTCTTTCAAAGGGATAAAAGGCTCACATTCATTTTCTTCTGCATCATATTCAAACTTGTCCAAATAAATAATAAAGTTATCTCGGTTTAAGCAAGACCGTCTAAGACTTCATACAATTAATATAAAACCCTATACCCCAATGCCACATCCTATCAGAGCGTTGTGTCTCAACGTCCTTCAGCACTAGGTTCCTTAAATCAATTCACCTAGTCGTCTGCTCCCCCGAACACAAAGTTCAAGATCATCACAGGATCCAAACACAAACAACACACGGGGAGTGAGTTATCACATTCCTAACTAATAGAGAAACAAGACAACTAGATATACATATCATATAAACTAAATAAAATTTACTTACACGTAATTCACGTAATTCCACCACTTTGTCATTCAAAGTTAACTTTTCATCCATCAATCGCACTTTTCAATCATCAATCACATTACACAAAAATCACATGCTCTGATCAAGACATAATAACACATCAATTTCATAATAAACAATTAGCAAGCGCATGAGACAATTATGCTAAGACTCAAGCCTATATGCAATGTGGTACCATGTCAGTGAAAAACCACCCTGGGGTGCTTAGGAGTAACATAACAAGACACACCATACAATGGGTTTGCCAGGTCACTCTCACTAAGTAAGATCATAGGGAGACCAGTCAGGGTCACGATGTTTTACGAGAATGCTCCAACCATATGGGATCAGCATAGGCTTAAAGGAGCACTCAAACCCGGTGACCCCCAAGGCCTACACTCCGAAGAGTCCTTCAGGGCCTCTCCCTCCTGATTCAGGTCCAACCCCTAAAATCATTTTAGCACACAGACACTGCTCGTGAATTATACAATACCCATGACCTCACACTCGTGTTTTAAACACGTACAACATATTGCGCTACAATTTAACACTGGTTCCTGAATAGGAAACCTACACTTTCTCTTTAACACTGGTTCCTAAATAGGAAACCTACACTTTCTCTTTAACACTGCGCATTTACACTTTTCTCAATATAACACTGGTCGGGTTATTGTACAATTCACAGCTTACAACACAAATAATGTCACATCAAGAGTTAATCACACACTTATTTACAACCAAAACTCATTCACAATTTCACATCTCATAATGTCACAATCCACCATCACATATTTTCACGTATCTCACAATTCAACACCTGTTCTACTTTACACTTTTACTCAATCTCAATAACAATATTATAATCTCAAGGCAACATATTATTCCACAATTCATCATATATTTCATTTATATAAGCACTGCTAATGAATTATACAATACCCCCGACCTCACACTCGTGTTTCAAATACGTTTAACACATTGCGCTACAATTTAACACTGGTTCCTGAATAGGAAACCTACATTTTCTCTTAAACACTGCGCATCAACGTTTTTCTCAAGATAACACTGGTCGGGTTATTGTATAATTCATAACTCACAATATAATTATTATCACATCAAGTGTCAAACACACACACTTATTCACAATCAAATATCATGCCCACAATTTAACATCTCATAATATCACATCAATCATCTCATTTTTACATGTATCTCGCAAATTGACACATTCAACTTTGCCCTACTCAATCTTCACTATAATATTATAATACCATTATAATAACTTATTACACCTTATAACTCATACACATCACACAATAATAATATTTGCATGATACAAAACATATATATGTATATGTATATAGTAAATTAAACTACATTGTTTTTAATCAAAGGATTTCTATAACAATTAATTTAATATTACATCAAAAGAAATTACCACTAGACATTAACCTTATAATTTTCTTTAATTTATTATTCTAGTATTACAATAATTATATACACATAACATGTTGATCATCGTCATAAAAAAATTAGAACAAGATAATAATTTATATTAAATAAGTCTTTGAATAATATTATTTAAATATAATTTACGTTAATAAAAAGAGCTTAATTTTTCTAAGGGATTCACACTCAACACCAAAACACATCAATTTCATAGCAATTTCTCATTGGGATATCAACTGATTCATCAAACATATATAATTCACTGTAATAATTATAAGGATAAAATGAAAATTGCGAAAACATCCAAAAACACATTCTAAATGATATCTCTAAGGATCCCTACACATGTTCTCACTAATCCTCAACTGTGAATAACTCATCCCTTACCTCTGAGCGGACTCACGTGTCTTCCGACAACGATAGCGGCATCTATAGCGGTTCCCTGAGATTCCTCAAGTTTTTCCTTCGACTGCTCCGATAGAATTCTCGAACGTCAAAGAGACGGAGAAGAGATCGAAGTCTCCGCTTGTACTGTCTTCATGCGATTCCTTTTTGTCCCACCACGAATATTATCTCGCAAATCCCAATGGTGGAAGTGTGCGAAATTGAATTTTGAACAACATATCCAAATTTAATGAAAATCCAACGGTTAACGAAACCAGGATCGTAGTTTTACCGAGACAGTTTTTGGTTTCTGCGGGAAAATAAAAGCTACAATGCGAAGGGTTTTCTTCTAATCTCAGACATGATTTTGCAATTCCCAACGGTGAGAATGCTCGAAATTGGGTTGCGAACGTGTTACTAAAATTTCACGACGATCCAACGGTGAATGAGTCCACGATCATCATTTTTCTGAGACAGGTTTTGTGGGCTGTGGAAAAAAGAAAGGGTTTTGAGAGGAGAAGGGGAAAAACGAAAATGAGGGACAGAGGAGGCTGAGGAGTCAGTCTGAAAAACCTAGCATGTTGCTATTTATAGCTAGGGATATTTACAACCTATTATTTACTCTATTTATTTATTTTTATTAGTTTTACTAAAAAACTTTTTAAATTTATTTATGAAAAAAATGGAATGTTACAGTAGTTGATAAGGTAAAGACGAAGAGATGTAACAAATTACACACAAAAAACATGCAAGTAATCGACTAAAATTACATAGTAATCGATTAAATTGACCTTTGTTTTCACCCAAAACCAAAAGCTTATATAAGTAACCGATTAAGGTGCAGGTGTAATCAATTAAATATGCTAGAAAAACTCCCCCTAAGGCCTTTGTAGTTGATTAAAATGTAAGGTAATCGATTAAAACATAACACAAAGCCAAAAGAAGCCATAAACCACATGTAATCGATTAAAATGAGGCAGTAATCGATTACAACAAAACACAAAGCCAAAAAAAGCTTTAAGCCATACATGTAATCAATTAAAACGAAACAGTACGTGATTACAACAAACAACCTTAAACCATAACACCATAAAAGCAAGTATGGTAATCGATTAAAACATGAGGTAATAAATTAAAACAAAAAGTTTCAAAAACTGATAACCACATAGCAACACAATATAATCGATTAACACGAGAAAGTAATCGATTAAAATAATGAAAAACACAAAATAACGAAGTAAAACATGTATTTTCAAAAAATATTCAACCAGAAATCAATATACTAAGATATTAAACACAAATAACAAATATAGAGAACATATATAACAAGTAATATAGAGAGCATATATAACAAATATTGGGTTGGATTTTTTATGTTGTCATCTACAATCTAAAAATATATTATTGTTGCTATTTAAAATTGTATTTTTCATTCTATGAAAAATTATATTTTTTATAGAATTTTATAAGCATGTCAGGGGTGGGGCGGGGAAAACCCGACCTTGTCGAGGGCGAGGATGGTGGTAAATCTACACCTCCATTGGGTTTCAGGGCAGGGACGGGCTAAGCAAAACCTGACCTTGACCCGCCTCTTTGTCATGCCTAGTCGTGGCAGAGAAAGATCAGATAAACTTGATCCTTCAACATTTTTTGGGTCTTTCCTAAGGAGTGAAAGGTCTAATGCCACATATCTATGTGAAAGATCTTGAGATGGAAAATCATGATGACCTCATCTAGATGGAGAGATATGTTGCAAATCAGAAGTCTCATAATCATGACGACCTCGTTGAGGTGGAGAGACATCTTGAGGTGAACGAGAGCAAAAATATTAGACAAACTCGATCTTGTAGCATTCTTCTGGATTTTCATTGGGGTGAAAGGTCTAATGCCACAAATCCATGTAAAGCATCTTGAGAGGGAGAATCATGACGACCTCATCATTGAGGTGGAGATATGTCTTGCAAATCAGAAGTCCCATAATTCGGTGATGGGGTGTCAATTTTTTTCAGCTGTTGATGAGGTGATAAATCAACACCCTTTCTTTTATGAGGTGGATACATATCATTGATTGAGCTAATAGGATTTTCTGAGTTAGAAGAAAATAAAACCCAACCACTTTGATCCTCAGATATTGCATGATAAGGATGTCTGGCCCTTACCTGCTCAAGCCTTTTCATATGCTTCACTTCAATGTCTTCATCAAGTAGTGGCTTCTCCTTGTCTACATAAACCAATAAAATATGGCTACATGAAATAGTAGTATAATACAAAAATCAACAATGGTAAATTGTCTAACAAGAACTAATATCTATATTTGTATTATATACTTGAAGAGTAATCATTATTTTCTTCTCTAAGATATATGTGTTTCTGCCATGTGGGATCTTCATCCACAAATAAGCCAGTGGCTTGTGGTTGACTTTTCTTATTCTTCTACTTTTTCTTCTTATTTTTCTTCTTCAGTGTTACTTTTGTACCTTTTTAGATAATCCTTCAACAATGTAAAAACTTCAGCCTCCGTACTTACCTACCATAATGTTAAGTTATAGTAGGTGATGCTTCAAAGACTTTTCATAAAGTTTATAGCATTAAAAATGAGATTGTAATCTATGCAACATCCAATCCAACCATGACAAAAAAAGCTAGGACTCAATAGGCTAAGGTTAGATTTTACATTAGGCATTTAAAAGGTAGAAGTTGGTGAGTTAATGCATGAATGTAAAATGTAGAATAGCTATTAAAATCTTACGATTCACATAATCTATTCATATCATAAGATGAATTTGAATATTGTGATACATAAATGAATCAGTGCTATTAAGGGAGTTAACAACTCAACAATTTAATTTTGAAAAAAGCAAGATAATGTATGAAAACAAAGGAACATATAGAACAAAGATAGAGAAAGGACATGAGTAGTGGTTGTTGGTTACGTTCCTCTCTGTCTCACACTCTCATCTCCGAGGCTATAGTAGATGGCGACGAGGATGTAGAGGCTCTTGGCAAGATCAAAGCTAGGCTCTCCTTCGATGTGTAGTGCTCGAAGGACTTGAGGCAATGGTGTCACAAGCCAACTTAAGGAGGAATGGACCGAGATCCGAGTTGTCGAGATAGGCAACTTAAGGAGGGGTTTCTGGGGATTTTTGGGGAGTGGAGAAGGGGTTATATTGTTGGGTCTAGATCTTTGGGATTGGGTGGATGTGTCCAGGGCGAAGATTCGAAGGGGTAAGGCATTCGATGGGGTTTTTATGGAGACGAGACCTAGGATAAGGAATTAGGGTGTGGAAGAGGGAAATGGAAAATGTGGTTGTTGTGTTGGGTGAAATAATTACTTATTAGGGGAAGGATAAGAATGACACAGTGACAACGAGATCAATTTTTTAAAAAACCGTTGTTAAGGTATCTCAAATAACATCAATTTCAAATATAACTGATGTTGACTGAGCATGCACAACATCGATTTTCAAAAAATCAATGTTAAATGAGCATTGACAACATTGATTTTTAAAAATTGATGTCAAGATTCCAATATCAACATCGATTTTTTAAAAACCAATTTTAATGATGACATTTTATTTACAAAAATGTCATTGTGCATTTTGTGAAATCGGTTTTCATTGAAACCAATGTTAATTGAGCGATGTTAAATTTTGTTTTTGTAGTAGTGTTTGAACCCAAAGAACCAAAATACAACATCATACACCTCTGCTCTTTTTTTCCCGTAAAAACAGTCCATCCAAAACAAAGGAGGCCCTAGCTCAAGCCCTTAAAGATCGCCACTATGCTGAGAAGGAAGTTATGGGATGGCTTTGATTAGAGATTACTTTAATAAGATGACAATTAGGTATGAATCCCCTCGCTCTTCATCCCTTCCTAGAAGTCCCATCAACTTGTTTTTAGAGTTTGACAATTATGGTGATGAGTTCTTGAGGAAGCTAAATTAAGAGTTTAATGCTACCAAGAAAAAAAGGGAGAAAAAGTAAGAGTTGAAGATGGGATCATCATCTTAGGGGGAGCTAGAGTTTGAAGAAAATATCATGTTAGGGGGAGTTTTATGCTTAAATGTCTTTATTCTTATTGCCTTAATACAATTTATTTTATATGCAAAACCCATCTCCTTGATGTGAAAAGTTTTTTATGAATAAAATGAGATGTTTTCAGTAGTTCTGATTATATCTCAAAGTCTTATGATGCATGTGTTATCACTGTTATATTCTCTTTTGCATGTGATAAGACCGACAAACTCTTTATTCATATATCTTATAAGTCTGCCTTCAAGTCTTAAATTTGTATTTGCTTGGCATCAAAAAAAGGGAGAGGTTGTTAAGTCAAAAGACATTTGTTTCTTAAGATGAATAAAGACGCATAGTTGTTTTTTATTAGATGCAAATAAATTCAAAAGATTAAAATGTGCATCTAATGCGATGTCAGGTCGTGCCTCATACATCTACATCTGTATTATTAGACGCTAGAAGATACATGTCATGAGATTTGTTTTATAAAGACATTCTCCTAGAATCTATCGAATTCTATGAAGAATACATGAAGTTCAAGATCTGAAAGTTGTCGAACACCATCAAAAGACACTCACTTTTGGTGACATACCTGCTCTGACTTAAAGCAAGTGGTTTTCTACTTGAGTGATAAACACAATAGCTCATAAGAATGGTTTTTCAACATGAAGGAGTATGTGCATTTAATGCAAGAATTAAATGCTTTAACGGCCACACTCTTCAGACGCAAGCTCAAGTGAAGAAATATATCTGTTTAGAGACAACAAACATTTGTTGAATGAGACTTATAAATACTATAAGCTTTGAAGGCATCATCACGAACCAATGTGTTCTCATTCAAATTATTTTTGCACATCAAAATACCTTGAGAAAAAAGACTAAGTGTTGAGATTGTATATTCATCTGTAAGACAATTTAGAGTTAATCATTTTGCAAACAAACAACAATCTTTTGATTTGTGTAGAGCCAACAATGGTTTGGTAAAACAAAGAATATTGGTTTTAACAAGCTTAGTCTAGAGCTTGTATTGTAGAGCCAGAAGTGACAATGATTAATACTTGTAACATGTTAAAGTTAGTGAAACTTGAATGTAGTCTTAGTGAAGGAGACAAACCAGTGTAAATTTATGAGCCTTATGTGCTTTCATTTCTTCTCTACATTAAACTCACATAGCATCTGAATTGGATTTTGTTATGAAAATTGTCTTTTTGCAAAATCCATTTTCATCATCTGATAGTGATTTTGTGAAAATCTATTATCTGTCTTACAAAGTTTCTCTTTAGACAGTAACTTTGTTATTAAAAAAGGCTTTAAATTTTTTTAAAATAAGTGTTGTTTTGCTGAAGAAATATTGTGAATGAAGTTCCTCAAGTTTTTGTTGCTATGGTCAGTTACTTTGCAGTTCCTCAAGTTTTTCATTTGAAAATTGATTTGGGTATATCTAATGTCAATTACTATGCAGAACAATAGAATGATGCTCATCGTGATCAAATATCATATAATTGGTTATACTTTTCTGGTGTTGATTGCGTTGATGTTTGCTAATTAAAGGGGAAATGTAGTTTAATCAATTCACCTAAACCCACTTCAATTAAATATAATTTTATTTTTATTTATTTATCATTATCTAAACATATTCATTTATGTGTTGTAAGCGCAACTTCTATTGCTTCTAGCTTTCTGCCACCTCTTCACCTTGCCTCCTTGCCTCTGCTCTTATGTGTTATGTGCGTGTTGATAAGTTATGAGCGTCTCATTGGCTTGCTATGCATTGACAGAAAAATATAAAGATTAAGTTAGGATTAAGACCAGTGATATTCTATTAAACTGTTAATTGTTGGTGTCTATTGTTGTCAGATGTGGTACAACAGAGTAATTGCCATATTTTCTGCTTATAATGCTTCTTGGCATGCTAGTTACAAGCAATCCTTCAGCAGGGCAAGCTTTCACACCATAAACCAAAATAGATAACTCAAGCTTTCAAATTTAAAATACCAAAGTACACAACATAAACTATTACCTACTGAATATAAATTAGTCATATCCAAGTACACATCCTAATAACAAAATAAAACAAGAAATGGGTCTTCACTGGATGAAAATAAACGTTTATCACATTCTGGAATTGGATGACATTTCAAGTCCAACATCAGTGGGACTTCTTATGGAATTGGATCTACTTCATGATGAAAACAAACTTTTATCTCATTCTCATTTTCCAAAGCATCCTTCACAAAGTATAATATATCTCCATCTATTGTACAACTCCTTAACCCATGATTGAAATCTAAGTCATTATCAATCAACCAAAAACAATCTCCTATCCTGCTATACTTCTTACATGCTTGCACCAGATCACATAGGATAAATGTGTTCATGTAATCTATAGATATATCCTCCTAAACGTCAAATTCTCCACCTATATATTCAACCTTTCCATCACTAGCATGTGGAGTGAATCTTTCTCCATGGTGCAATATTAAAGTTATCTTGGCATCCATTCCACACAATCAGAAACCACAAACAATGTCATATATTAGGAAATAAAGAACCTAACTCAAACATAGGAACATCACACAACAAAATGCAATGTCATGTATAAAAACAGAGCATCATAAATCAAAATAATAAAGGACCATAAAACAGAGTAATAATGAATCATGCTATATCAAAACCCTTCAACGTATAAAAGCCCAAAAATACAAGAGAATATAAATCGTTCTTCATCAAACCTTAATCAACACATCACAACAATTTATATGAATGAAGAGCAAAATGATGAATTGGTTCACCAAAACAGAGACCAAAACGAAAAACAAAAATGCGAAAATGCAAAACAACCATGAAACAAAACCCTTCGCGCAATAGGGCGATGAACACTAAAACAAAAATGACAACGTAAATGACTGCAATTGAAAATGATAATGTACATTATGTGAACCTGGAGCAACAATGAAAACAAACACACAAAATTTTCAAATGATAACGTACATGACGCGAACCTGAGTGAAGGGCGAAGCGCGAAGAGTGGCAATGACCAACAAATGCCGAGAAACGTTCGGTACTGGCAGAGGGAGGGGTTGGTGATGAGAACGAGGAAAACCACGACTGGAAAATGGAGGGAATACAAAGAGACGTTCTTGGACCACAGTGAAAAAACCCAATGCAATCGTAGTCTAAGGCAGTGAAACCGTTTTGGGGAAAATGGGTTTACTTAATTTTTGAATGGTTTTTATCGTAACTTATCATAATTTTTCAATTCAGTCCAAAGACTTGTCACATGGGTTTGCTTACATGGACAAAGACTTGCCACATAGACATATAACTAATAGTGGAAATTGGATTTTAATGGTAGGGACTTATTTGCATAACGAATGTAAAGATAAGAATTATTTTTTACATTTCAAAAAGATAGGGACTAATTTACAAAAGGGACCAAAATGCCTATTTACTCCTTCTTATTTATTTACTTTCATTCAATTTTTTAATTGTACGTTACTTTTGTTTTTTTTAAACAAAATTCAAAATTAGTATATCTGCCTTAAAAAAATAATATGTTTATTGTTGACTTTCTTACCAAAAAATAATGAGTTGATTAAAAATACGATAATCATTTTTTATTCATAAGAGTTCTAACATATAAGTTCATTTAGTTTTAGTATTAACCACTATAGTATAGTGGAGTAACCTTCATGATATTCCTATGGAAGGCTACAATTACACGTGGGTATGACGTCGTGGGAAGCATGATGCAATGGAAGAGAGACTTGATCATGGCTTAGCAAGCTGGGACTGGTTCGAATTCTTCCCAAATTTCAGAGTGGAAAATGGGCTCTCCTCTAAGTCGGATCATTCTCCAATCGTGATTGGACTTCACGTCAGAAGAAAAAGACACCACTGCAAATCCTTCAGATTTGAAAATTCTTGGCTACTTGAACCAAACATTGAAGGTGTGGTAAAAAAGAGTTGATACAAAGATATCTCAGGTGATTTCTTATCTAAATTGAACACTTGTACTGATGAAATGAACTCGTGGAACAGGAAATTGAGAGGAAGATTTAGAGATCAAATTGAGAAGTGTGAGAAGGAGCTTGAAAAATCACGCCAATCTCATGATCCTCAATAAATAAGTCATTACTCTGAAATCAACACTAAACTTAGTCAATTGATTGCTCGGGGAAGATCTTTATTGGAAGTAGAGAGCAAAAGTTTATTGGGTGAAAAAAGGAAACACAAATTCAAATGTTTTCACAATATTGCAAAATGAAAGGAAGAAGTCAAATCTAATCACCTCCTTATCTCGTGATGATGGATACCAAGTCTATGACCATAAAAGTTTATGTGATGTTGTTGTCTCATATTTCAATAATTTATTCCAATTTGAGAATAATTGTAGTGATTTCCTTCTTGTTATTAATAAAATTCATTCTTGTGTTTTTCACTATGACAATGAATTCCTTTTGACTCCTTTTACCATCAATGAATTTAAAGATACTCTCTTCCAAATGGATTCTGACTAATCTCTAGGTCTTGATGGTTTGAATCCATCCTTCTACAAGAATTTTTGGGATCTTTGTGGCTCATAATTATTTGAAACTGGTGTAACTTGGCTTAAAAGTGGTAGTCTCCCCCCACAGGTCAACACTACCACCATTGTTTTCATCTCCAAAAATAAACCCCACCACCATGAAAGATTTCCGCCCCATATCCCTATGTAGCATTTCCTAAAAAATCATTTCAAAAGTTATTGTCAATCGCCTCACACCAATTATTCCAAAATGTAGATCCCAAGAACAATCAACTTTTGTTGACGATCGTTCTATGTTGGATATAATGTGCTCCTAACCTCTAAAATTATCCATCACATGAGATGTAAAGTTAAAGGAAAGGTGAGAGAGATTGTTCTTAAGATTGATATCAGCAAAGCCTTTGATAGAGTAGACGGGAATTAATTTTTCAGTGTCCTTGAAAAAATGGACTTCCATGACAAATGGATTAGGTGGGTTAAGCTTTGTCTCCAAATTGTTCACTTTCCAGTCATTATCAATGGTGATCCAGTGGGCAAAATTTCTTTAGGAAGAAGGTTAAGGCAAGGGGACCTACTATCTCCTTATATGTTCATCATATGTAGTGAGGTTATTTTAGCTATTGTAAAAAATAGAGGCGAGAGATTACTTTCATGGTATTAAGGTGTGTAGAAGAGCTCCTCCATTCTCTCACCTTTTATTTGTTTACAATTGATTTTTATTTTTGCAATGCGGAAGATGAGGAAATAAAAATTCTCGAAGACTATCTAGATATCTATGGAGAAGCTTCTAGTCAACTCATTAATTATCAGAAGTTAGAAAAATTTTTCAACTTCAATATCCACCACGATAGAAGGAGAAACATCTCATATTTTTTTATTGTCACTAAGAGCATGGGCACTACAAGATACTTGGCCCTCCCCTCTATCATAGGAATGAAAAGGAAATTAGTTTTGGGGTTCATCAAAGATAGACTCAGGAAGCACATCAACCAATGGACAAAAAGGAATCTATCAAAGGCAAGGAAGGAAATTCTTTTTATATCAATGGCTCAAACTATCCCTGCATATTGCATGAGTGTTTTCTTGCTTCCACGCACTTGAGGATGAGCTTTAGAAGATGATGAATTAATTTTGGTGGGGATCCAGATAACAACCTAGAAAAGGAATTAATGGGATGAATTGGGCAAAAATGTTTATGAAAAAGGATTTTGGTAGAATGGGTTTTAGGCACCTTCATGCATTTGACCTTGATATGCTATGGAAACAAGGTTGAAAATGATGACCAACCAAGATACTATAATTGTAAGAGTGTTAAAAGCTAAATATTTTCCAACAGAGAATTTCTTGAAGGCTAAGTTGGAGCATAATCCAAGTTTTGTATGGCGTAGTATCCACGTTTCATGGGTGGGGGTGACAAAGGGCTTGCAATGGAGACTTGGAAACGGTAACTCTTGTTTCATCTACTCCAAATTTCTTGAATGAAAATCTAAAGGTTGTTGATCTCATTGACCATGATTTGAATACTTGGAGAGTGGACCATGTCATTTCAAATTCTAATCTAGACGATGCACAAAAAATAACATCCATTCCTCTCTTGAACTCTTTGGAGAGTGACCAAATCATCTAGAAGTACACATCATCAGGCAAATATGCAGTTCGAAGTGCCTATCACATTCTCATGGAGAAAATATTGGATAACAATCACTTGAAGATGGAAGGCAACTGGATACTCCTATGGAAGCTACATTGTCAACCAAGGATCAAACATTTCCTTTGGCGTCTTCTCCGATGATGCCTCCCAACAAGAATGAATTCGCACACTTGTGATCATATTGTTTGTCCTTCAGTATGTTTCTTTTTTTACAAAATAATCTTAAGAATGATTGGCATTTATTTCTTTTGTGTGATTATGCCAAACACTACTGGACGGCTTCAAATTTAAGGCAATTAATAGAGAGCTGTTGGAATCAAACAGCAAACTTCAACGAACTTATCTTCAAAATTACGTAGGAATCATCCGAGGAAGTAAGCATTTGATTCTCTTTGTTCTTTGGTGTATATGGAAAAATAGGAATATGAAACTTTGGGGGCGCAACGAACTTCAGCCGTCAGCTCCATCATCTTTGTCAATGTCTCATCACTCAAGGAGCCAATCGCAGATACACAAAGCCTTATTTATGCAGCCCAATAATGTCATTGATTGCTCTATTTGGAAACTGCCAGAAAACAGTTACATAAAATGCAACGTTGACGCTGCTTTGTTCAGTGACACTTAATCTTTTGGCATAGGTATTTGCATTTGTGACGAAACAGGTTCATTTGTAAAAGCAAAGACAACCACTTTTCCTGGTACTTCTCCAAAAGTAGTTGAGGATTGAGCACTTTCATGAGGCCCTTTTCATGGATAAAAAACCTAAATCTCCAGAAAGTCATACTCGAAGTTTATTGCAAATGTCGTAGACTACTTGCGCACTCCATCTCCAGGACACAGATTTTCACACCATTCTTCAGTGGTGTAAAGACTAGCTTTATAGTATTCACAACTCTAGGGTGAGTTTGGTTAAGAGACAAGCCAACCATGTAGCTCATAGTTTAGCTAGGGCTTCAAGGTGTTATGCTTCCTTAGGATCGGCTTAAGGCCCAAGCAGGCCAAGTAAAGGCTTTAGATCTCCCAAAAAAAAAAGGCTCCAAAATTTGTTTTAGTACTAATACACCTTAAAAAAATTATTATAAAATTATTTGAAAATAAATTTTAAATAAAACAATGATAATTTTAATAAACTATTTTATGAGTAAATAAAAGATTTCATTCTTAAATTTACTTTAGGCCTCTCAAATCCTTGAGCCACTCCTGTACTTCCTCTCATATGTTTAATTATATTTCTCATTGTATCGTTATCAATATTTTGAATGAAATGGAACAATCCTATTTTCCCTAAAAAAGAAACCACTATAGTAGTGTAATATTTTCACATGTCATCATCTTCTACCGTTACTTTGTTAGTTTAAATTTTATTTTTTTTTTAATTTTATTCAAATATTTATGAAAAAAATAAATTTATCTTAAATTTTATAATATAATATTTATTTATTAGACATGTTTTTGTCTATAGTATGAAAGCGACCAATTTAGTCCACAAATGTGTAAATTTACTGACAATTTAGTTTGACCATCAAGTTATCTCTATTTTGTTAATGTTGAGTGCATATATGACCTATTGATGCTGACATGACAAATCCACGAGTGTAGGGGGCATTTCATGTTAGCTAATAGTGTTTTACAGTTTTAGACCAAATTATCAATAAAACTTTTTTTAACTGTTGATTTTTAAATTTACAAAGACTATTGGTATTTTGAGAAGAAGGTTGTTGGTCCTAATTTTGTGCTAATACTTTCTTATGAAACGACAAAATAGTCCTCAACAAATATAAATTTAAAAAGATGGGGGGTTGAGTTAGGGCCCAAAGGCGACAAAGGAGAAACCAAAGATGAGGAAGTTGAATTTGCATAGGACCTTCTAGCGATGGTCTTTTTCTACGGCCGAGGTGGCCTAGTTGTTTGAGGTTGTGGTGCAATCAAAGCAGAGACTCTATTTGGGTCTGAGGAGTTTAGATCTAAAAAGAAACGTATGTAGAGAAAATGTATGCAAAATGGTTTTTTGAATCTTAGTTCTTTTCAAGTGCATTAATTGGTTGTACTTTGGAGGATTTGAAACTAATTGGTTAAGAGATTTGTTGATTTTAACTTAATAATCCTAGTTCCTAAATTAAATTTGGGGTTTTGTGGTTAATTTTTTTTTAATTGATTCAGATTTGGATTTAGAATGGAATTGAAGAAATAGATATTCTCCTCATTGAATGTGCATTTCTAAATTTACATAATTATCATGGATCATTTTTTCATTAAGTTATATTTGCTAGGGACCATTTTGTCATGCATAAGAATGTATTAGAACAAAATGAGGAAGAACAACATTCTTCTCAAAATACTTGTTATCTTTGTAAATTTAAAAATCAACGGTTAAAAAAAGTATACTAACCATTTAGTCCAAAATACTGTTGGCTAATGTGGAACACCCCTAGACTCATGGATTTGCCATGTGAGCGCCAACATGTCACGTATGCACTTAACATTAACGAAAACGAAAATAACTTGATGGTCAGACTAAATTGTTAGTACATTTACACATTTACACTCATGGATTTAATTTTATCATTGTTTTATAATATAAAATTTAAAAAACTATTATCCTACTTTTTAAGATGATTCTTTTATGTCAAGAGATAGAGCCCCAAAAAAGATTTATTAAACTCCACTGATGAATTTTACATTATCTTTATCAGCAAAACTAAACAGGGATAAAAAAAAACCTAGCATGACATAAAAAAATCTTTCCTTCACCATCCATGGATAACCCATATTTGGCAATGGTATCTGCCACTATATTTGCTTCTCGTAAGATATGACAAAACGACTCTACATTCCATGTGGCCAATGCCTCCTTCATGTTTTGGACAAGAGGATAACAACTATGGTTTTGGGATGTAAGTGGTCCGGGTTGGGTTGAGTTTTATCTATTTTTTAACTCAATCCAATTAAACTTAATTTGGTTGGTTGAATTTATATTTTCTATTTTGTTAACCCAATCCAACTTTAATTGGATTTGATTGGGTTGAGTTGATTATTGGATGAGCCATTAAAAAAAGGGTAAATAGTCATTTTCGTTCCTAAATGTGTAGAGCATTGACAAATTTGTCCTCAAAAGATGAAAATTCAAATTTTAGGCCCCAAAAGTGAAAAAGTGTAACAAATTCATTCATCCGTTAACTTTCATCCATGAATGTTAATGAAAGAGCCTGGTGACACATTCAGGAACGAATTTGTTGATGCTTTACACATTTAGGGGGGAAAATGACTATTTACCCAAAATATAATTTAATTTTCATCTTCCCCCTTTTTTAATTGTTGCAAGCATAACATTACAATAAACGCTTAAAAAATAGGAAAACAAACATAAGTTAAAACAAACATAATAATGAGCATAATATTGATCAATAAGCATAATATGTTTGTTGTTCTGAAATTTCAATTGTGACAACATTAGGTAGTAACAAAATCAAGTTGGGTCTCATTTTTTTATAAGGATTAACTTAATGGTTATGTATTTTTGTTTAAGTCTTATATTTTGGGTAAGGTACTATCACATTAGAAATTTCAGAGCAATAGACAAATTATGCTTATTAATCAATATTATATTTATTATTATGTTTGTTCTAACTTATGCTAGCTTTCCTATTTTTTAAGTGTTTATTTTTAATGTTATGCTTGCAACGACTAAAAAGGGGTGCAAAGATGAAGATTAAATTATATTTTGGACAAATAGTCATTTTCATCTTTGAACATGTAGAGCGTTGATAAATTCGTACCTGAATGTGTCACGTAAAACTTTTTTATTAACAGTAATGAACAGAAGTTAACGTATAGATAGATTTGTCGCACTTTTTTCACTTTTGGGGACTAAAATTTGAAATTTTATATTATGAGAATGAATTTGTTAGCGCTCTACACATTCATGGATGAAAATGACTATTTACCCTTAAAAAATGTCACATCATTAAGTCTTAAGAAAAAATTAAAAAAAATCTTCAAACTCAAAAATAGTAAGAATATTTCTTTGACATAATAGTAAGGATATTTTAAAAATCAATATTCATAAAATATTATACTTTTCATATGATAAACAGAAAAAAATAAAGCATAAATATATACTCACAGTACCATTCATAAAATAATTTTATTATCTTAAAATAAACAGAAAAAGACAAACTAAAAAATAATATATTATCTTAAGATAAAAAATATATTATCTTGAGAATGAGGCGTGCTTAGTTTGAGTTTCTATATTAATAATTTAATTGTATTAGGGTTGGATTGGGTCTTGATTGAGTCCACAACTCCAAACCTATCACTCAATCTAATTTTAATCAGGCTCATTAAATTTGAACCAATCCAATCTAATAATTCAATTCAGCCCATAAAAATTTATTTGAGTTGGGTTAGATTGGATTGGAGACATTCACGGATTGAGTCTCATTTGTTTAAACCCCCTAATTTTGGTAAGAAGGTTTGTTATCATCGAGATTGCTTCCAACGAGTCACACTCAACTTGAAGAGAGTAAATTCCTCTTGACCAGACAGCCTTCACTTTTGTAATAATCACCCAAAGCTCCGCATGAGGTACTGAGCGTATACATACTTTTTAAGATGATAAGTTATTAGAAATAAAATTCAAATATTAAAAATATTAAATATGTCTTTTAGTGTTATTTGAAATTTATGAAGTAACTTATTAGTCAATTTTATTAAACATTTTCAATTAAACCAGTTAGCTTATAAGCTTTCGATTAGTTTTTATTTTTTTAACTTTTAGCTTATAACTTATAAGTTTTCATCTAGTTTTATTAAACATAGTCTTATTTTAGTCAAAGAATCTTATAAGCTAGTCAAATGAGCTTATAAACTCTTGAAAAGCTTTATCAAAACATGAGAACATTTACAATTTTAGAAAATATAGTATTAATTATTAACTTACATTATTGAATTGAAGTAAAATTAATTAAAAGCTGAATTAATTGAAAACTTAAATTAAATTTATGTTTTTGTCAATGTATGTTAAGGTAAAAATTATGAAAAGATTAAGGTATAAACTACAATTGAAAAGTTGAAAAAAAATAATTTTTTTATGTCTTAAAATATGTCGAAGTTCACTTTGTATAAAATATATGTAAGTAAAATTATAATTTTCATCCTCTAAATCTAATTTAATTTTCGTTTAGGTCTTTTGGAATTTTTATTCAATTTATTTTTAAGTTTAATTTACGTTTCATTTTAATCCTGTATTTTTTTTTTTGAAATTCAATTTAGTCCTTTAAAAAATTAGAAAAATTATAATAGTCTATTGATTGAAATATATACAAACATAAGTAAAAATAATTTATTTATTTACTTTTTTTAGAGTATTTATTTATTTATTATTATGCAAATAATTGCTAACATAATAATAAAATATTATATAATTTTCAAACCTGTTATAGTAAAATTGTCCATATCTAGTTATTTATCTTTACTGTCATATGGCATTTCAATTATTACTAAGCATAAACATTTAACAGATTTTACACGTGACAACATTTTTGCATTTTTTTTCTATAAAAACATAAGCATTTCATGTGAATGAATGATTTCTCTTCTTCCCATGCTTTTTTGAACATTTTTTTAGAAAAAATAAAAATTGTACAGGTTGTTGTTAGTATTTGATTCCCGTAAAAATGATTAAATTTATGTTTGAACTAAAGTTAATTTGTAAAAACTATCTAAGTCTAACTTTTACAAAATTGGGTTTCTATGTAAAACCTACTTTTAAAAATAACCACGCATATAAAAGAACTGAGTTTACTCTTCAAATCGATTTTGAAGCACCCCACACGAAAGACAAAAAAAAAAAAAAAAAACAAACAAACGTAATCTAAATGTTGTAAGTTGTAATACGTTATACTCGAGCCTTTTTTATTCGTATGGTTCCCTTAGCTTTGTTTTAATTTGGGTCTTTGCCCCTCCATGTATAAAAATAAAAAATACTGCCAAATTTAAGGAATTATGTTTCAATTTTAAATGTTGGTAATCTTCGATGAGATATTTTAGTTAGTTTTTAACTATTTTTTAATAGACACTACTATAATAAATTTTTCGACGACAGTTAAATTGGGTTTTCAATGACAATTCTCGATCGTCGTTATAGTCAACATCGTTAAAAGTGAATTTCAATTAATGACGATTATGAAAAAACATCGTTATCAAAAACGTAAATTTTCTAAGACAATTGTCCAACTCTCAACCATGTGGGTAGAGATAAACCCAAGAGATGGAGGATGGAGTTTGCAAGCTCTTACATCAGGAAAAATAATACTATCATATAATTAAAGTACTAAAATCTACTTATCTACATAACAAGAACAATAAAACTAACACAAAAATTCTTACTTATCTAACATAGATGTCATGAAAGTATCTCTACACAAATGAAAAAGAACAAAAGGGAAACTTTGTCATAGTTTTGCCGAAAGTCTAATGACATTGCATGGTTACTATCATATAATTTTGAAACATTTATCATTGTCTTCTTTAAGTTGTTTTGTCTTCCTAATGAACATAATCTAGGGAAAAGTTGTAGAAAGTTCTCCAATTAACTAACTGACCTTATTTGAACAAGCATACAGAGGTATTGGCAAACCATGTATGGAACAAATAAGCAATGGAACCATTCACTCTACTTCTGTCTTCATCATGTTTTGCATATTCATCGTATATTCATCTATTTTTGTGCTCATTTAGCATTTGAAAAATGCCTTATTTGTACCTCATATGGTAGTATTGTCTAGTCATTGCACACTTTCTATTCTTAGCATTAATACTAAGTTCAATAATTCTAGTTCAGGAATAGAAAGTATACAAATCATTTTGATCCTCGAGACTTTACAGGAGTAAAATCCGCCAGTAAAAAGTAAAACTGTGCAATGGAATTAAATTTGCAGATATTTTTTACACAAAAAAAAGAGTTCATATCTAGTTTTTGTGTGCCTTGAGATAAGTTGATGCAATCCTATCCCCCAAGGACTTTGGATAAAAGACTCCAAGAAAATTAGGCCAGAGATGCAAGAAAAGACCCTAGGGTTCACATGAGCCTTAGGATAGATTTCGAGCCCATGGGCTAAGTATGAGCCCACTTATCTTTTTACATATTAGATTAAGGTTTCATTATTTTTGGGTCTTGTATTTAGGGCTTCATAATGTAGGTAGGATACCCTAGAAATGTAAAATTTTTCAGCCCTTGTATTTTAGGACACCTAGACTAGTTTTTGTATTAGGGGTAGTTTTATAATTTCACATGCATTAAGTGAATATTTGATGTGTGTGTTGGGAAATAAATTTAATTGAATTGGGAGAAGCCCAATCCAATTAAATTTTAGAGGGGGAGGTGAACATTTTCTTGCTACACCTCATTGCCACATCATATAGTCACACTTTGTGCATGTCCTTCATACTTTACATGCCTCATGACACCTAAGCACACTTAGTGGAGAATCTTGGACTTGATCTTCGATTAGTGGGTTGAACCATAGCTAAAATTCATAAATCATAATTTGTGAAATTTTGCCTCCACAAATTCAAGTGAAATTTGAATAAAAATTCAATTTTTTCTTCAATTTTGTGTGACACTTAAGCTATAAATAGAGGCCATGTGCGTGCATTTTTTCAACTTTGATCATTTGAGAATTACACTTCAAAGTTCAGACCTCATTTGAGGCACAAAATTCCGTGCCCCTTCTCTCCTTATCCCTCCACTTATCTTTTCCTACCTTCAAGCTCTTATCCATGGCTTCCTATGGTGGTGAGCTTCTTCTTAACTCATTTTCTCCTTGAAGTGGCGTCTCCAATCATCTTTCTTCCTTATCCATTCCACTGACATGATCTTCAAGAAGCAAAGGACTCCATTGATGAAGAAGATTCAAGGCCTACAAGCTCCACATGGAGCTACATCATGTGGTATCAAGAGCATCTTCGTCTAGGTGATGTTCTTTTGCTTTCTCTATCTTTTTGTTCTGTCAATTCAATTTAATTCCTTGTTTTTCATCTTATTCTCCATGTATATCCTCAATTATCTTGTTTTTTGGTTTTGTTTAGAGTAAATAAACCAATTAAATCTTAGATCTACACTTGTTCTTGCATTTCTATGGTTCAAATATTATAGATCTACTCTTGAATCATGTTTTTGTGTTGATTTTAGGTTCTATCATTTTTCAGTCATAATCTTCTTGTGTTGAACCTTTAGATCTAAATTTTCTTCCAAAATATTGATAGAAAAAAAAACACAAAAATATAAGTGTAAATCACTTAATCCATGTTGTCTTAGAGTCATGTTTAGTCATAATAATTGTCACATTATGTTCTAAGTTTATGTTGAATTTTATTTTGTTGATTGAATTCTAGATACATTTGTTCATGTATTCTTGTCATTCTTAGTCTATATTTTGAATTTTGAGTCTAATTCATGCATGTTATTTAGTTTATAACATGTTCTAAATCAATTCCTAGAAGTAGTCTTGTTGTTGATGCCTATGAAGAAATTGAGTCTAATTCATTCTTAGTCTTTGTTTTGTTTTATAAGTTTCCTATATGATGCCTATGAAGAAATTGAGTTGTGGTTGGATTTGTGAAT
This sequence comes from Glycine max, assembly GCF_000004515.6. Taxonomy (NCBI): domain Eukaryota; kingdom Viridiplantae; phylum Streptophyta; class Magnoliopsida; order Fabales; family Fabaceae; genus Glycine; species Glycine max. The sequence continues at coordinate 25,978,466 of NC_038252.2, forward strand.
CAAAATAAATCTTAAGCTCTCTTGAATTGTGTTATTCAAGACATTTGAGCATAAGCAAACACAAATTGTAATTATCCAAGCCTTAAGCAACATAAACACTAATCTTGATTTCTAGGTTGAAATTGCTGATGCTGGCAACTTGAACATATGAACTTGTAAAAATTACTGAGAATTGGTCACTGTGAGTTTTGAGCTGAAAATTTTACTGAATTTTCTAGACATCTGGAAACAAATTAAAAAAAAAATAAACAAGTGATTTGGATAAAAGGAAAAAATAAGAAAAATCACACAAGTTGGTTGTTGTTTTAGCTCGAATTTTGTTCTATAATTGGTGTCTATTTTATACCAATCTTGGTTCTAAAATTTCAATTGAAAACTAGTGTGAAAACAAGTGCCAAAACTAGATTTCTCTTTGAGTCCTAGCTTGCTTTTGTGTGCTTTTCATTGCTTTAATTGTTGAATAATCCTTGAAAATTTGTCTTGTTAAAACTCTATTGGTTTATCTTTCATTTCATTTTTTGGTCTTTGGATATTGCTTGTCTCTTTGTTTCCTTGTTTGTGAGTTTCCGTATAGGGAATTGGAAAGTAGGATTGGTGTCATCCCTTGAAGAATTTGAGTCAAGAAGAAAGGGGCCAATCACCTTAAGAGCTATTGGACTAAGAAGCACTCCAAAATTGAGTGAATCGCCAAAGAGAGAACAACCACCAAAATTGAGGAACATTTTGTAATTTTGTAATTGGCAATTTACTTACCTTCATTGCTTTCAAGTTTTGTAAAAAAAAGGTCTTTCATTATAAGTGTGTTGGGAGCCTCCAATAGGTTACCAAACTTCCATTTGTGTGTAATAATTTTAGGCAATTTTCCCTTAGGATAGTGAGTGTTTTGTTGGGAACCTTAAATGTGGTCATCCAAACACTCCTAGGATCTGCCTAGTTTATATTTCTTGCTTACTTTCATAGCTTATTTTCTTTACTAGTCACACCTAGTTTATCTTGTAATTACATAATACTTTCTTCTTGCTTATCATGTTTATCTTGAGTTCTTTTGAACCCTAGCTTTTACCTTTTGCAAACCCCCAACAAGAAATAACCACAACTTTAGGAACCAATATGAGTCGTCATTCATCTAGTGTTAATGGTGAGGGTACTAGTCATAAGGACCCTCTATCTAGAATCTTAGATGAGTTGAGTTCCCTCAAGTTATGGAAAGAAAAACTAGAAAGAAAAGAAAAAGGAAAAGAGAGGGTAGAAATAAATCAAAATGAGAGGGAACAAATAAGCGAAGAAAAAAGAAGGAAAATACTAAAAGAATTAAGAAAAGAAAAACATGCCTCCTATAGTAGTCATGACCCTTACAAGAGCCAAAGTGAAGAACTTCGTGACTATTATGAAGGAAGGAATAGGTCACATCTTAGACCTCATTTCTATAGGAGAGAAAAGGAAAGAAAGCCTCAAGTGGCTAACATTAACCTCCCGTACTTCCATGGGAAGGACAATGTAGAAGTTTACTTAGATTGAGAAATAAGGGTAGAGCAACAGCTTAAAAGAAAGTCCACTTCAAAATCTTATTGCCCACACTCTTATCCAAAGAAAGACCAAGGTCAAGGCATCTTAGGGGCAGCACCTTCTAAGCCTAAAGATGATAAAGGGAAGAAAATAGAAAAGCAATCCTCTAAGGCTAGTATGCAAGAGAAGACTAGCTTTATAAAGTGTTTTAAATGTCTTGGAAGAGGACACATTACTTCTCAATGTCCCACCAAGAAAACCATGATTATGAGGGGCCAAGAAATTTATAGTATCCAAGATGAGACTACTACTTCACCTTCCTCTAGTGAAAGTGAAGAAGTAAAAGGGGAAGAATCTAGTGAAGAAATCTACCCCCAAGAAGAAGAACAACCTTTAATGGTTAAGGAGGAGTGTAAGGAAGTAAGTGTCTCTTCCAAGAGATTAGCTAAGAAGGAAATTCATTTTGCAATAAAGACAAACATTAAAGAAACTTCCCCTCTTATACAACCTCCACATCTTCTCCTTTGTAAAAAGACACTTGTTAGCACTGCCACACCTCTTGGGCTTGAAATTATTCCTCAACTAAAGGAGTTGTTGGATGAGGGTTTGGTTCATAAAAGCTTAAATCCTTGTGCTTTGTCGGTACCCAAAATAGGTATTATGAGGCACCAAATACCTATGATAAGTGGTATGATGAATATGTTGAGTGGTGTAACCCTCTTTTGTAAAATCACCCATGCATCCAACATCTCCATGATTCACATACATAGGGACTCATTAGGTAGGTTTATTCTTATTTTTTATTTCAATACAAACCTAGGTGCTCATATGGGACACCTTAGGTTTGTCATACTTTTTGGTAGGAGTAATCAACATGAAAATATAAAAAAAAGGTACATTTTATTGCATTACTTTCCTTAATTTTTTAAATGATGATCAAGGGGTTTCCATGACCCCTAAGAGAATAAAGGTCATTCCTAAGTGGCCCACTCCACCAAGTATAAGGAATATTTGGGGCTTCCATGACTTAACAAAATTTTACAAAAGGTTTGTCCCAAATTTTTCTATACTTGTAACACCTCTCATTGAATTGGTGAGGAACCATGTTCCCTCATGGGAAGTTGCCTAGGAAATGAGTTTTCAGACCTTACCTTACTCCAACATACCAAACACCACTAATATATATGTTTATATTTTTTTTACAGGTGTTGAGGGAAGAAGCCCAAAGTTTCAAGAACCTCTGGATTTGAGGTCAAATCCTTTTCAAGGGGGAGGGAATGATGCAATCCTACTCCCTAAGGGCATTAGATAGAAGACTCCAAGAAGAATGGGCCAGAGATGCAAGAGAAGGCCCTAGGGTTCTCATGAGCCTTAGGGTAGATTTCGGACCCATGGGCTAAGTATGAGCCCACTTATCTTTGTACATATTATATTAAGGCTTCATTATTTTTGGGACTTGTATTTAGGGCTCCATAATATAGGTAGGGTACCCTAGAAATGTAGGATTTTTCAGCCCTTGTATTTTAGGGCACCTAGACTAGTTTTTGTATTAGGGGTAGTTTTGTAATTTCACATGCATTGCGTGAATATTTGATGTGTGTTGGGAAATAAATTTAATTAAATTGGGAGAAGCCCAATCCAATTAAATTTTAGAGGGGAAGGTGAGCATTTGCTTGCTACACCCCATTGTCACATCATATAGTCACACTTTGTGCATGTCCTTCATACTTTACATGCTTCATGACACCTAAACACACTTAGTGGAGAATCTTGGACATGATCTTGGATTACTGAGTTGAACCATAGCTAAAATTCACTAATCATAATTTGTGAAATTTTGGCTCCACAAATTCAAATTCAAATTCAAGTGAAATTTGAATAGAAAATCAAATTCCCTCCAATTTTGTGTGACACTCAGGCTATAAATAAAGGTCAAGTGAGTGCATTTTTTCAATTTTGATCATTTGAGAATTACACTTCAAATTTTAGACCTTATTTGAGGCACAAAATTTAGTGCCCCTTCTCTCCCTCTCCCTCCACTCATCTTCTCCTACCTTCAAGCTCTTATCCATGGCTTCCTATGGTGGTGAGCTTCTTCTTGAATCATCTTCTCCTTGAAGTGGCATCTCCAATCATCTTTCTTCCTTCTCCATTCTGCTACCATGATCTTCAAGAAGAAAAGGAATCCATTGATGAAGAAGATCCAAAACCTACAAGCTCCACATAAAGCTACATCATAAGTGGTATGAAAACCAAAAGTGACAAGTAACTCCACCCCTAGTCTCTGATATCAATATAATGAACTCAATGAAGCACCCAACTATATGAAAGAAAAAAAATCCCTCTAGAAGAAAAAAAAGATCAAACTGACATAATGTTGGTATAAGAACTTGCAACTAACAGTGTTAACTGGATTAAATTAAACTACCATGAAAAATCACCTATCAACTTCAGCCAGTATCACTATCTTGTGCCTCCTCGAGCTCAGCATGACTTTCTTCTGAGCAAACATCTTGATCTTGTTCCTCACAACATCAATTCCTCTATAACCAAAAGTGAAAGGATAAATTAACAGGAAATCGTCTAGAATTGAAAATTGAATCGAGAAATTACATAAACGTACCTATCATTCGAAGCGTTTAGTTCAAGAACAGCTTCCTTGTAATTTGGTCCTCTGAGAAGCTCGTGTGCAAGAGCAATAATGCTAGTGGTTTTGCCGGTTCCGGGAGGACCCTAAAATGGGAGGGTTAGAAATTAGGATAAAAAATTGAGAAAGAGGAAATAGTTAATTTAAGGGGTGAAATGAGAGACGTACGAATAAAATGAGATTGGGCATGTTGTCATCGCGAGCGATGACTTGGAGCCTAGAGACGGTGTCCTCATTGTCGACGATGTTGATGACATTGCTGGAACGATAGTTTTCTACCCATGGCACGTCGTAGGCATTGCTCGATGATGACGATGACATGCTTCCGCTAATGATGAACAAAGGGTTTCAGGTTTCAGACGAGAGCGGAGAATAAACCTTCCAAAGCCCAAACCCTATTTTCCTAAAACCACTTCAAAGGTTCATCGCTTGTTATTTCAAACAACATGTTCTTGCTAGTTTCTTTGCCGTTGGCGAAAATGCATATTCCTTCGGGTCCTTGGGTTTCTACACTCTGTTCTTCGATAATGACAACATGCTTCATCTTCTTCGATAATGACAACATGCCTTGGAATGCTCACTAGGACGTAGTGCACGCTCGACGGAGTAGTGAAGTGAGCCTTACAGCTCTTGCGACGTTTCTTCTCTCTCTCTCTCTATTTTTATGATGACAATGAGAATGGAAGAATGAGGGTAGAAGAAAAACTGAGATTTAGGGTTGTCCAAGCTAGCCCAATTAAAACATGCCACATCAGCATGACAGAGTGGGAAAACACATGTTTTCGAAGACGGTTTTTAAAAACCGATGTCGTAAAGCATTTTTAAAGTTGTTTTTGAGGAAACTGCATTTAAAAGGTTACAATTATTTACAAAAATGTTACCGCTTTACTTACGACATCGGTTTTTGTATAATCGTCGTAAAACCAGTGTCGTAGAAGGCTTTTTTTCCAGTAGTGAGATAAAAAGTTTGTTTTGATTTTTCTGTAAATAAGCTTATGTCAGTAAATTCTACATTGTTTAAAACACTACTTGAAGTAATGCTATTTAAAATATTAACCTCTAGTTTTTATATTTTCTTCCTATTTTATTTTTAATATATTTATCAATTTTATTGTTTTTTTTCTTTTTAACTCATTCATATGTTTGGTATCACTGTTCATCCATCTCCTTCTTTTCTCAATGTGTTCACCCTTGTTTTGTTTTCCAACGTGCATACTAATATTCTTTTCCAAATAATGGTATTTTTAATTTATTTTTATTCTCGCTATAATACTTTGATAGGTTATGTTTTATAATATTTTACTGTGGATGTTTTCAGTTTCATTTTATCCTTTTGGAAAGAAACATAGGATACATCAATCTTTCATTTTACTTACTTTCGTATTACAGTATAAGGTTTTGATAGTGTAATGAAATGTTTCGTGAAATTATTTGGTCCTTGAATCTCCCTGCCCATTTGAAGATGTGATTGGTATTTTTAATTTTTAATCAATTAATTTTTTATTCTTGACTTTTATGTGTACGAGAATCACAATTTAATTCTAATGGTGTATATTTTAACAAGATTTTGTCTTTTTGTTTAATTTTTTTATATATTTTATTGTTAAGTTTGAATTAAGGCTCTCAAAGTATGTTTCATATAGTTATTGTCCATGCGTTTATTTATATGTGTATATTTTATTTTATTTTATTTTTTACTTCACTTCATTTATTATACTATTTTGATAAATTTGTAAGAAGACTTCAGTGTGGAGGAAGGGATCAATTCGAAATGTATTGATGGGTATGTGAGTTTTACATCAAGTTCATTAGGAAGAATGACCGTGTAGCATTTAAATGAATGGACATTAATCAAGAAATTTGAAACTATCATCAATCGTAAATGTCTTTACAAAACATGAATAAAAAGTATGATTACATGAAGAGGGATCGACACATTTGGAAGTTTTTGAAGTTTGGAGAAACTGGCTTAGGGTGGGATCCTACCACAAGAAAGTTTAGTGGTTTAAATGAGTAGTGGGATTAAAAAATTAAGGTTAGTTTATTACATATATTGTTATAGTTAATTTATAATATAAGTAAATCATTATAAGATTTAATTCAATGATTAATTATCCATTTTTTTAGGAGAAACCAGAGGTTAAAATATTTCATAATAAATCAATAGATCATTCACTTGATGAATTATGGAGTCAACCGTTTAAAGACAATTATGTAACTGGTGAAAATATTATTGCAACCATTATGGATCCTAATGTTGATGAAGTTGTGGAATGTGACAATGTGGATGGTGAGGAAGGAGATAAAGAAATTGGTAGGAAAGATACTCATTATGAGAGTGATGGAGATGTTGTTTATTGGAAATATAATCAATGTACTTCTCAAGTGGAAGATTTGTTTAATGAAGAGCATACTTTTTTGCCCAATTTCATGCTTGAATCTAGTAGTACCTAAGCCCATGACCAAGATCATAGTGACACTCGAGTACCTAGTCAAGTTAATGGTACTAACAACTCTGCACAAACCCAGAAGATGGTTAATAGCACTGTTAAGGGAAAGCGTAAAAGAAGACAATGATCAGGGGGGCGGCAAAGCTTAGTGGTCTGATAGATACCTTGGTATCAAATTTTAACCAGGCATTAGAAATAATGCATTCATATGATAATGTGAGTAAAACAAATTGTGTTGTTTCTAGTATTGCGGCACCAATGAATATTATGTGTCGCATGGTTGATGAGGGTTATTTGCAAAAGGGCGTTGAACTATAATGCTTTGTGGTTTCTTTGTTTGAGACTGAAGTAAGACATGAATTATTTATACATATGGAGGTTGATAATTCCAGGAAAGCTTGATTAATGTATATGCATGCCAAAGAGAAATGAATAATCACCCTTTTAGATATAATTTTTTTGTTTATTATGACTTTAAGATACAAGTATTTGTTCTTTTAATGGACATGTGTTTTTTTGCTTTTATTTTTATTATATGTTTTAATATGAAATTTGCACTATGCATTCGAAGAATGACTATGATTGTTTCATATATGTTTTTTTATTAATAGGCATAATATGGATCTTGAAAGAGAAAGAAAAAGAATAAAATATGGACTTTTTTTGGAATATTATTCATGTGCAACAAGTGCATTAGCTACATATTATTATAAATATATGTACAAAGAACCATGTATGACTTCACTTCAAAGAGGAGAAAATTGGATGGATGAGATATTAAATGGACACCCTATTCAATGTGTGAATGCCTTTGGAATGGAGCCAAGTTTATTCATGCAACTATGTGAAGACTTGCGATCAGAATATGGATTACAACCAAGTAAAAAAAGTCGATTGTAGAGAAAGTGAGCATGTTTGTATAAACAATTGCCATGTGTGCCTCTAATAGGGATGTTGAAGAAAGCTTTCAACGTTCTAGTGACACCATTAGTAGAACATTTCATGAAGTTTTGAAAGCAATTAGTGGTAGGGTAAAGGGACACAAGAGTCTTGCACATGATATCATAAGACCAAAGGATCCAATTTATACCATCTCATATTGCTAATGATGATCAATACAAACTTTATTGTTTTAATCTTCTCACTATTAAAATATTGTTTTAATCTTCTTTTTCATTGAACCATGCCCAACTCTCCAATATAAATTATAGTCAACATCATACTAATAAGTTCAACTGCTCAAGCCATTTTTGTTTATGATGTGAGTTATATAGGCTATGGCCTTTTCCATCAAAGAAATAGGAATATTGCTATTGGCCTCCACTAATTTGCTATTGACCCCTACCAGATATGTGAAATCTCTTTTTTGTTCACTCACCATAGGCATGGCAATGGGGCGGGTCGGGGTCGGATTTTGCTTACCCCACCCCCGCCCCCGAAACCGAACGGGGGTGTATATTTACCCCCATCCCCGTCCCCAACGAGGTCGGGTTTTCCCCGCCCCGCCCCGCCCCTCGACATTTTTATAAAATTTTATTAAAAAAATATAATTTTTTATAAAATGAAAAACATAATTTTAAATAACAATCATGAAATTCAATATAATAGTTTCATGTTTTGATGTGTTATATATATGTAATTATATTTTTATAAATTAATTATTAGCGGGGCGGGTTTGGTGGCGGGTTCGGGGCGGGTATTAGTAATCACATCCCCGACCTCGAACCCGACTTTGGCTATTAGGGAAAACCCGACCTCGACCCCGGTTAACTCAGATTTTTCCCATCAAAATCGGGACGGGCCCCACGGGTTCAGGCCCTGTTGCCATGCCTAACTCACCAAATCTCTACACCTTTTTCCCTTTCCCCAGACTTCCTATTCCCCTAAACTGAGTCCTCTCCTGGAGTTGCGCCCCATCGATCTCCTCGCCCCCATAGACACTGTCAAAAACCCAACTGCATCGCATTGCACCACCCCTCTCCCATCAAGATCTTAGCAGCATTGTTCACACCCCACCCACATTGAGATCCAATCACTCCTTTTGCCCAAACCAACAACAATCTCCCAATTACCAGATCCATTCGCTCAAACCGCCATCACACCACCACCATTCTCCCCTTCACTAGATCCGCTCGCCCACACCTCCACGAGCCAAGACCCGCTCACCCAAACACCATTGTGGATTTGAAGAGCTATGTGCAGGTGGTTTGTGTGGCTATTGTTGGATCAAGTGGCCTCGGAATAATTAAGAAGGGGGGTTGAATTAATTATTAATGTGACTTGACTAATTAAAAACTTATCCTTCTTAATGTTACTAGATTCAACTAGGCTTTAACTACTAAGTTAAGAAAGTAAAGAATAGAAATAATAAATTAACAAAAGTAAAAGCGGAAATTAAAAGTACACAACGAAAATTAAAGAGTGTAGGGAAGAAGAAGACAAACACAAGAATTCTATATTGGTTCGGCCACAATCCGTGTCTACGTCTAGTCCCCAAGCAACCAACGGTTCTTGAGATTTCTTTCAACCTTGTAAAATCCTTTACAAGCCAAAGATTCACAAGGGATGTACCCTCCCTTGTTCTCTTTGAACAACCAAGTGGATGTACCCTCCACTTGAACTGATCCACAAGAGATGTACTGTCTCTTGTTCTCAGTACAACAACCCAAGTAGATGTACCCTCTACTTGTACCACAAAGGATGTACCCTCCAATGTGTTAAGACAAAGAATTCTCAAGCGGTTAGTCCTTTGAATCTTTGTAAGGGGAAACAAAAGATATCTCAGGCGGTTAGTCCTTTGAAATCTTTTGTTTCAGGGGAAGGGAAGAATCAAAAGAATTCTCAGGTGGTTAGTCCTTTGAATTCTCTTGGAAAGAGAGAAGGGAGACACAAAAGAATTCAGGCGGTTAGTCCTTCTATTCTTTTGGCAAAGGGAGAAGTGAATGAAGAAGAAGAGTAGCACAAGTTTTTGAACAATAAACTTTTCTTGGAAGAGAAAGTATTGAACAAAAACTCTTAGAAAGAAGTTGAGAAATGAATCAGAAATTTCTGTAAAAACTTGTTATGTAAAAAGGTTGTTATTTATTTTTTAAAATTCATGCCATGGTCACATATTTATAATCATTTGATGACTCAAGTTAAGGCTTGTGACTCTTGCCAATTTCTTTAAAACTAATCACTTTAAAAGATTGTGACTCTTTTGAAAACTAGTCACTTAAAGGTTGTGACCTTTGAAAAATTCTTCAGAAACAAGTCACTTTAAGAATTGTGACTTTTGGTAATTTATTTTTCGAAATCAGTCACTGGTAATCGATTACCATTAAGGTGTAATCAATTACACATCAACAGATGCAACTCTTCATGTTTAAATTTGAAAATCAAAACGTTTAGAAACACTGGTAACCGATTACAAGTATTGTGTAATCGATTACACAAGTTAAAAATGATTTGAAAATGTTTATCACTAGTTGTGACTCTTGAAATTTGAATTCTAACGTTTTAAAACATTGGTAATCGATTACATGCTCATGGTAATCAATTATAGCTTTGTAAATCAGTTTTGAAAACAATGTTGGCTACTCGTAATCGATTACTACCTTATGGTAATCGATTACCAGAGAGTAAAACTCTTTGGTAAAAGATTTTGTGAAAAATTCTTGTGCTACTCAATGTTTTGAAAAACTTTTTTGTTGGATCAAGTGGCCTCAAAATAATTAAGAAGGGGGGTTGAATTAATTATTCCTAAACCTTTACTAATTAAAAGTTTACTCTTCTAAGGCTTTTACTTACGTTGTTAAGAGAATAAGGAGTAGAAGAGAAACTTAACCAAAAGTAAAAGCGGAAATTAATATGCACAACGGAAAGTAAAAGAGTAGGGAAGAAGGAGACAAACACACAAGAGTTTTTATTCTGGTTCGGCAACAACACGTGCCTACATCCAGTCCTCAAGCGACCTGCGGTCCTTGAAATTTCTTTCAACCTTATAAAAATCCTTTTACAAGCAAAGATCCACAAGGGATGTACCCTCCCTTGTTCTCTTTGAAACCCTAGTGGATGTACCCTCCGCTAGAACTGATCCACAAGAGATGTACCCTCTCTTATTCTCAGTCAAACCCAAGTAGATGTACCCTCTACTTGTACCAAAAAGGATGTACCCTCCAATGTGTTAAGAAAAAGATCTCAGGCAGTTAAACCTTTGATACTTTGTGAATGGGGATACAAAAGAATTCTCAGGCGGTTAGTCCTTTGAACACTTTTGTATAAGGGAAAGGGAAGAATCAAAAGAATTCTTAGACTATGTCGTTTTGAATTCTTTGACAAGGGAGAAGGGAGACACAAAAGAATTCAGGCGGTTAGTCCTTTGTTCTTTTGGAAAAGGGAGAAGAGAGACACAAAAAGAATTCAGGTGGTTAGTCCTTGGTGAATTCTTTTTGGCAAAGGGAGAAGAGATGAAAAGAATGAATAGCACAAGTTTTAAGGGTTTAGAAAACCAAAAAACTTTGGAAAGCTTTTGGCACAAAGAAGAAGAAGAAGTTCAAAGAGATTCAAGGCTTGTAAAGGATTGTATTGGATTGTTAGAAAGATTGATTGAAAATGCAAAACAAAGCCTTGCTTTTATAGACTCTTCATGTCTGGTCAAGAGGACCATTTAGAAGAGTTATAACTTTTAGAAAAACTTAAAACCAATTTGAAAAAGTCAAAAACCATTTGAAGAGTTACATCTTTTGATTTATTCAGAAACAATCACTGGTAATCGATTACCAAATCAGTGTAATCGATTACACAAAGCTTTTATGTGAAAGGATGTGACTCTTCACATTTGAATTTGAATTTCAACGTTCAAAGGCACTGGTAATCGATTACCAAATCATTGTAATCGATTACAGCTTTTTTGAAATCAATTGGAACGTTGTAAATTCATTTGAAAACTTTTTCAAATTCATTTTGCTACTGGTAATCAATTACAACAATCTGGTAATCGATTATCAGAGAGTAAAAACTCTTTGGTAAACATGTGAGAAAAATCCATATGCTACTCAGTTTTTGAAAAAACCTTTTCATACTTATCTTGATTAAGTCTTCTCTTGATTCTTGAATCTTGAGTCTTGAATCTTGGTTATTGATTCTTGAAGCTTGATCCTTGAATCTTGGTTCTTGATTCTTGAATTCAACTTTTCTCTTGAATCTTGAAGTGTTCTTCAACTTTCCTCTTGAATCTTGAAGTGTTCTTGATTTTATCTTGAACATCTTGAACTCATTCTTTGATTGACCTTATAGCTTTTTGTCATCACCTTTGTCATCATCTTTGTTATCATCAAAACATCTTTGAATCAATCTTGATTTATCATGAAGCTTTGCTTCTACATTTTTTAGTACTTATCTTGATTGAGTCTTCTCTTGATTCTTGAATCTTGATCTTGATTATTCTTGAAACTTGATTCTTCAATCTTGACTCTTGAAACTTGATTCTTGAATCTTTGGAATTTGCTTAACTCTTGATTCTTTGGCATCATCAAAATAATCTTGGAAGTCATTGCTTCCACAATCTCCCCCTTTTTGATGATGACAATCCTGAAATCAAGAGGATACATACAAGTTTTGTTCTACCGTTCACTCATCTCTTTCTCCCCTTTTCTTTTTTAATTTATGCTTAATTTTAAAACATTGAAAACATAATATCTTGATTTCTAAAAAATACCAATTTTTCTCTCCCCCTTTGGGAACATTAAAAAGGCCAAAGTGTGTAAAAATAAAATCATAATAAGCAATTTTAAAACATACACAAGACATAATTTGTAAAACAAGCATAAAAGATTCTAAACAAAACATGAATAAAACCAAATTAAAGTGCAAACCACATAGTCATATATCACAAACCATAAACATCAAGTTCAATCATACTAAGCAAATATTAAAAGAAATACTACGTGTTCAATTGTCATAATAATATAGCCAAATACACAACTAGAAATCTAAATACTAATAATACTAAAAATTAATAAAGTCTAAGACGATGGTGGTGGTGGTGGTGGTAGATCAAAGCATGTGAGAATGAAGGTGACATCTCCTTCAACCTTTGTGATCCTTGAGTCCATCTCGTCAAATCGCGTGTCCACTTGTCATTCCAAAGCATCAAACCTTTTACCAACATAGGTTTGGAGTCCATCAAACCTGTCCAAAATACTCTGAAAGAGAGAAGAGTCCCCTTCAACCGGTAAGTGTCCTTCATCTTCATTTGGTTGAGCACCTGTTTTTTACTCAAGAGCCATCACGCTTTTTGTGGTAACCAAAGGAGGCAACCACAGCAGCACCGATCAAGAAAGATCTCTTGATTGGAATATATGGTTCAAAATCAGGAGGGATATTAAAATGTTGAAGGAACAAAGTAACTAAGTGTGGATAGGGTAAAGGAGCATTTTATCGCAATGCCATATGCATGCGATACTGGACTAAATATGCCCAATCAATTTGTCAACCGGTATGAAAGGCCCACATGACTATAAGATCTTCTTCAGAAACCTGTGCAAGGTTTGAAGATCTTGGGAGTAAGATACAAACAATAAGATAGTGAAGGATGCAGCTTTCAAGAGCCAATGAACCGGCAAGCAACCTTCCGGTCATATCCGCTTGGTTGGTGCAAACCAACCGGCGGACATCATGCATGGAAAAATCAAATTTCCAATCATCATCTAGTGTACCTTCAAATGGTACACCTTCGCTAGACAATTGAGTAAGATCATAGAAGAGGGATTGGTCAATGACCATCTTTATCCCATAAACCTCTGAAATCAAGGTACTTTCTTGAATTTTAAGATTAGAATAAAAAGATTTAACCAATTCAGAATACACAGGCAATTTTAGAGACATAAAGGGAATGAGATTTGAGTTTTGAAATGCTTGAATGCATTCGAAACTCTCATCAGAAAAGAAATCTATATCTATAAACTTAGGGTCAATGATAGAACGAGAGCAGAAGAGGTTTGTGTACCGTACACGTTCTTCTGATGGGAACAATGAGGATGAAGAAATGGAGGAAGGAATTGGAGTATCCTAAGCCTCAGAATGTCGTTGGCTTCTACTCGAAGAACCTTTGCGCTTCTTTGATGGTTCCACCATTTGGGAGACTTATTCGAAATTTCAATCGGTAGAAATGAAAGAGAATGAAAAAAAGATGAATTTTGGGCTTTGTGGGAAGTGATTTGGATAAGAAATGAGTGAGTTATGGCAGAAAGAAAAATTGGGAATGAGGGTTTCGCGAGAGAAATGGAGGTTCTGGTTCGTGAATTCAAAAATTTGAATTTATAAGCACTAGGGACGCATTGTAATCGATTATATCTTTTTGGTAATCGATTACACTTAGCTTGACTCACTGTAATCGATTATATATTGTGGTAATCGATTACCAGAGAACTTATTAGGAAATCTAAGTACTAAATGATTTCTTAGAGTGAAAGGATTTGAAAAGGGGTCAAAATAATTTATATCTAAAAATTCTTATATGAAAATAAATATATATAACATAATAGATTTTTAAAAAAACTTTATGAATGACTTTTAAGTAAGTAATTCACATATCATACTGAAAATCATGTTAGAATCATAGGTATTATCAACTATTTTTTTAATAATAAACTTCATGCTTCGAGAAAGAAAATAACTCAATCAAACATATAAACACATAGCAATCAATCAAGACAAACAAATAAAATTTTGTTAGTCATCATATAAACAAGTTAATTGAAAGAAAAAACTTCAACCAACTATATTTAAAAGAGAATGGTTTTGATGTTACCTTTTTCATGATTCACGTTCCTAGATCCTTGAAGATGGAAGTCAGCCTTTTGTTTTTCTTATTTAAACTTCTTGAGAGATGTTCTCATCACTTTCATAGTCCTTGGATAGAAGGTTGATCTCCTTTTCTGAGCCATCGGATGAGTCATTGTCATCCCAAGCAATATATGCCTTCTTGGATCTTCTTTCTTTATAGCTTTTCTTCTTATTCTTCTCAGGCCATGACTCATTTGAGGGGCAGTTTGGCTTTATGTGACCGGGTTGATTACACTTATAGCATTTTAGTATAGGAGAAACTTCTTGGGATCTCTTCCCATTGTTGAAGTTATGGCTTCTCTCCATTCTTCTATTTTTGACGAATTTATGAAACTTCTTCACAAAGAGTGAGAAGTCCTCTTCATCATCAAATTCTTCTTTTTCTTTTTCTTCTTCTTCTTACATTGAGGAGGAGGCTTTGAGTGTTATGCTTCTTTTCCTTTTGTCGGTCTCTTCATTCTGGTTGAGACGTTGAAGTTCCATTTCATGTTCCTGCAATTTTCCAAACAAAGTGGCAAGAGACATAGAGGAAAGATCTTTACTTTCAGAAATGGCAGTTACCTTGGGTTGCCATTCCCTACTTAAGCATCTTAAAAATTTATTGATTAAATCTTCATTAGGAAAGTTTTTTCCTAAGGAGGCAAGATGATTGACTATGTGTGTGAATCATTTATGCATACTTTGGATGTTCTCATTAGGGTTCATCCTAAATAATTCATATTCATGTGTAAGGGTATTGACTCTAGATCTTTTCACATCAGTGGTGCCTTCATGTGTAAGTTGGAGAGTATCCCACATCTCCTTTGCATTTGAACAGTTTGACACTCTAAAATATTCATCTATTCTTAGGGCAGAAGTAATAATGTTTTTGGCTTTAAGATTATATTGGATTCTTCTTCTATCTTCTTCAGTCCATTTATCTCTAGGTTTTTCTGTTGTTGTGCTAGTGCTTGCATCTACTATGGTGGGTACATAAGGTCCTATTTCTATTGCTTCCCAAATGTTTAAATCTATGGCTTCAATAAAGATTTGCATTCGGGTTTTCCAATAGTAGTAACGCTCACCATTAAAGATAGGTGGCCTATGGATGGAGTTTTTCAGGAAACAAAGAATTTGAGGAGGCCATGAATCTTGAAGTTATGAAACTTTACTCAAAAAACCTGCTCTGATACCACTTGTTGGATCAAGTGGCCTCGGAATAATTAAGAAGGGGGGGGGGGGGGTTAAATTAATTATTAATGTGACTTGACTAATTAAAAATTTATCCTTCTTAATGTTACTAGATTTAACTAGGTTTTTACTACTAAGTTAAGAAAGTAAAAAATAGAAATAATAACTTAACAAAAGTAAAAGCGGAAATTAAAAGTACACAACGGAAATTAAAGAGTGTAGGGAAGAAGAAGACAAACATAAGAATTTTATACTGGTCCGACCACAATCCGTGCCTACATCCAGTTCCTAAGCAACCAACGGTTCTTTAGATTTCTTTCAACCTTGTAAAATCCTTTACAAGCCAAAGATCCACAAGGGATGTACCCTCCCTTGTTCTCTTTGAACAACCAAGTGGATGTACCCTCCACTTGAACTGATCCACAAGAGATGTACCATCTCTTGTTCTCAGTATAACAACCCAAGTAGATGTACCCTCTACTTGTGCCACAAAGGATGTACCCTCCAATGTGTTAGACAAAGAATTCTCAGCGGTTAGTCCTTTGAATCTTTGTAAGGGGAAACAAAAGATATCTCAGGCGTTAGTCCTTTGAAATATTTTATTTAAGGGGAAGGGAAGAATCAAAAGAATTCTCAGGCGATTAGTCCTTTGAATTCTCTTTGAAGAGGAGAAGGGAGATACAAAAGAACTCAGGCGGTTAGTCCTTCGATTCTTTTGGCAAAGGGAGAAGGAATGAAGAAAAAGAATAACACAAGTTTTTGGTCAATGAACTTTTCTTGAAAGAGAAAGTATTGAACAAAAACTTTTAGAAAGATGAAGAGAAATGAATCATAAAGTTCTGTAAAAAAACTTCATTGAAATTCATGCCATGGTCACATATTTATAATCATTTGATGACTCAAGTTAAAGTTTGTGACTCTTGGCAATTTCTTTAAAACTAGTCACTTTTAAAAATTGTGACTCTTTTGAAAACTAGTCACTTAAAAAGTTGTGACTTTTGAAAAAATCTTAAAAAACAAGTCACTTTAAGAATTGTGACTTTTGGAAATTTATTTTTTGAAATCAGTCACTGGTAATCGATTACACATTACACATCAAAAGATGTGAGTCTTCATGTTTAAATTTGAAAATCAAAACATTTAGAAACACTGGTAATCGATTACAAGTATTATGTAATCGATTACACAAGTTTAGAATGATTTGAAAATGTTTTATCACTAGTTGTGACTCTTGAAATTTGAAATCTAACATTTTAAAACATTGGTAATCGATTACAGTTTGTAAATCAGTTTGAAAACAATGTTGGCTACTGGTAATCGATTACTATCTTATGGTAATCGATTACCAGAGAGTAAAACTCTTTGGTAAAAGATTTTGTGAAAAATTCTTGTGTTACTCAATGTTTTGAAAAAAAAAATTTAGTACTTATCTTGATTGAGTCTTCTCTTGATTCTTGAATCTTGAGTCCTGAATCTTGATCTTGATTATTCTTGAATCTTGATTCTTGAAACTTGATTCTTGAATTTTTGGAATTTGCTTAACTCTTGATTCTTTGGCATCATCAAAATAATCTTCGAAGTCATTACTTCCACAATTACGACGTACATCGCAGGGAGTCTCTTTGCAATTCGGTGGAGTTCAATTTTAAGGATTTGAAGAAATTTCAATTTTTTGGGGGGTTATGAAATTACCCTCTTTTGATTCCTCTTGATGGTGTTGTGATGGGTCTAAAATTTAAATTTTCCTTTGTTAAATCCTTTTTATGTTCTTGATTTTGGGTTTGCAATTGAGATATATTGTTGATTTGAAGAATCTTTTCGTCTCCTTAATTCAAAAGATGACAATCAAATGCAATTAGTTTTTATAACCATTTTTTATATTTAATCGGATAATATTTAGATATTAATATTTTTTACTTAGTTATATTTAATGATATTAATTTTTTTACTTTATTAATAACACTCCTCAACTACGTAAATAGAGTGAAAAAATTTCAGGAAACATTCATTTTTTTTACAAAACAATATTTTCATTAGAATGCATAAAAAATTAATGTTTCTCTAAGTTTTTCAATAAATTGAAGAAAATATAATATTTTCCTAAAATTATACCATAATCGATTGAATTTTTTTATAGAAAAAATGCAAGAATATCACAAATAAATGGACAAAATATGCATAAAAGCAAAAACCAAAATTGCAGGTTTCAGTCATTATATAAGTTTTTTTTTTTTTTTACAGTAAAATGAGGTTATAAAAGTTACAGAAAATGGTTTTCAAAAATTAAAAAAAATAGTATGAACAGGTAATTAATTAATAAAAGGGAAATTAGGTTATATTCATAATTAAAAAATAAGGACGGTTGTCACATTTTAAACGAAAATAATATTTATGATATCAATGATGAATATTATTTATTTACAAAGTGGATAAAAGGGTAAAAAAAAAACTTGTTTAAAATTGTCTGTAAATATAATAGTAATAACTAAGAAAATGACTAAAAGTTATTCTTTATACTCTTTTAATAACTAGTAATTTGTAATTAAAATTATGTATCCACTTGCAATAATTTAATAAAATCATTGACAATTGAAGAATAAATGACTTTAAAGTAAAGATATTATATAAATCTTACTAATATATACTAAAATATAAATACCATGCTTATATTTGATAAGATATTTTAATTAGTTTTTAATTTTTTTTATAAGTTCAAAACTTATTTGATCATTCGGCAAACAAATTTTTTTAAGTAACTTTTAACGTTTTTTTTTAAATGGTACTTAAAATAGTATTTTTTAAAAAGTTAGTTTCTAGCTTTTAGGCTTTGTTTAGCAAGATATTATAGACAGTTAGCTTCTAGTTTTTTTTATAAAAAAACTTATTTAATTGTTTAGTAAACAAGTTCGTTTCAGTAGTTTCTAGTATTTTTTTAAATGTTACTTCAAGTATCATTATTTAAAATGCTAGTTTTTAACTTCTAGTTTTTTTTTTATTTTCTTCCATTTTATCGTCAATACATTTATTCAATTTTCCTATTATATTTTTAAATAAATTATGATTTTATTATTTTTATATCATTTTATACTTTTCAGCTACTTTAATAGCTAATTTTATTGAATACTTATAATTTAATAAGTTAGTTTTTCAACTACTAACTTGTTTTTTCAGCTTTAACTAGCTTTTCAGCTAGTTTTGTTGAACATAATCTCATTTTTTTTATAGTTTCTTCATTATTATCTTTAATATATCTATCCAATTTACTAGTTATATTTTTAAAATAAATCATAATTTTTTTTGTCATAATTTTTACAATTTTCCAACTATCAACTATTGACTAGTTTTTCATTGTGAGCTTCTCCTTTTATTTATATTTATATATATATATATATATATATATATATATATATATATATATATATATATATATATATATATATATATAAGGAAACTGTGGCCTCCACAGTAAGGCCAGAGTGAATTAAGCTCGACGATTGATAGGGACTAATAACAATCTAGTTGTCCAACAAATATGTTTTTTTCTCTTACTAAATTAGATAGTTTTTTTTTATAAAAAAAATTACTAATAAGGTGTAGTATGAGAACAACTTATATAACAAAAGAATATTCTGTGACATCCATTTGTCTTATAGTGAAAGAAATCACCTTTAGTAGCACCTTCTAGTGTTAGTCAATTTTGACTTTCTATATCATCTATATGTAGAACAGATATAAAAATTAAATACAAACTACATAATGATTAAGGTGTAGTATATGGAAAAACAATTTGCATGATAGAAAACACATACAAATTATTTTCATATTACCTTTTGGATAAATTATTTTCTTTTTCACCCATTTGTAAAAAAAAAAATCTAACAAATAGACTTGGATTTTCATTAAGGATCTATTTTGATATTTTTTTATAAAATAATATATATATATATATATATATATATATATATATATATATATATTATTTGTATTATTTACTACTTATTTATGAGACTCAAGTCCATTTAGACTAACCACTTACGGATTGATGTGGATAATTGTTCTCCGTTTATCTTTATATTATAAATCTGCACACTTACACTTAAATGAAAGTATTTTAGAATTCAATATCTCTTTTAAATAAGTCATGTGACTTCTATTATATCAATTATCCCACACATTTTATTTATTTCATTCCTCTTATATATTCTTACATAAATTTAGTTAATCACAATTAAATTTTGATTTTTTTAATCACCATATCAAATTAATAAACATAGTGATGCTATTTCTTTATTTAAATATTTTATTTCCTTAACTTCTTTTTAAATAAAAAACATTTCTCTTTAATGCATTCCTAAATAATAAAATAAAGTTATATTATTAATAATGAAATTCTCTAGTATGTTTTCTTTTTTTATTAAGATAGTGATTTTATCATTATTTAACAACGATGAATTATTTTTTTTTTATCGAATATCTTCTCTATTATACTTTTGGTTTTGTATTTAAATTTTATAATAGACGAGCGAAATTTTTTAGTTTGTTCTAAAAAAATAACCATATATGATTCGAGAAATAATATGATACTTAATAAAGAATATAACTGAAATTTTTTACAACATCTGAACCGCATTTAAGATCCCACTTTGTTGAATTAGAAAATTTTAATATAGACAACTTGTTGCCAACCCAACACATGCACAACCCAATTTTTAATTTTTCTTCAAAAGCAACAAGTCTGAGGGTAGAATAAAGAATATCTATCATGTATATTACTCAAACAATTCTCAATTTCATAAGCTTTTTTTTTCTTTTCTAAATATTTCCATGACTTGATGTTTTGATTTTGTTTGCTTCTGAAACACAGGCACAAGACACGGAGATATAAAAGGATAAGCTACCGCCACTAAACTCTCCAATTGCACCTAAATGATACAGATATAGATCTATTTGATTGTAATTAATATGGTATTATTCCAAAGGATAAGAAAAACAACACTACAAAAGGATATAAGTTATAAGACAATCAATTTTTTTCCCTCATACATCCTTTAGCAAACAATAAATAGTACAAGTAAAATAATATAAAATTCATTAAAATACTTTTTTAATATTAACTATCTTAACACAATTTATGTCAAATGAATGTTTACTGGATATAAAAGAAAGAGATATAAGAATAAGAAAATTCAATATTTTTTCCTTTTTAAAATGATTACATTCGTCAGTTACTATTTTTTAATTATTAAAGGGAGATAAGTGTGGACACGTGTTTTTTTTTAATATTTTATACTTGAAAAAAAATCATCTCATAATTTTTGAGTAACAATAAAAATTAGAAATTTTGTCATGTCTTCATCTATTTAATTTTTATTATTCCCTAATTTTAAATTAAAGTTGAGACAAAAATATTTGTTCTTTTCAATATCATGATCTTTAACTAATCATGGATAAGATATTTAAGTCAAGCAATTTCACATGTTTTTTCAACTAGATTTCATATTTAGATGAGACAAAATCTATTGATGGCCACATATATAGTAGATAAGAATCGATGTGCTCCGTTTCGTAATTTGCTTCTTGGAATTGATTTTTGAGCTAACAAATATACGATTTTTTTTTTTCTGTAAATATACTATACTAAAGTCTCGGTAGAGAAAATTGATCATGATTAACCAAAGTTGACCAAAACTACATTTACTTTAAATGGAATTTTTTTGTTAAATGTCTTGTACTATATCGATTTATTTTCAACCTTATGCAACATAAATAGTTGTCATACTGTGAAGTTGTTTAAATATACTTATTTCATGTGTTATTCTGCACTCTGGTGCATCTACCTTGCTATGTTATTATATTAATAAGTCACTTTCTCATTATAAGATGTAGATCTGTTGTTATCATACAATTGATCCTCATCTTGTGATCATACACATCAAAGTCTAAGAGCTGAGTTATCCAAAGTACCTTTTTATGGTTTATCTTTATGATAAGTTGTGCCTTCATGATGTGGTAAAGAAAATGATAGTAAACCGAAAAGCTGTGCCTATGATTGATAGATGCAAGAAACCAAGCAAGGAAAAGAAAAATATGAGTGAGGATAAAAGTAGACAAAGAAAAACACAAATAGAATCAATTAATATAGAAAATGTAAGGACAGGGTTTCGGTGCAATTTCCGTAATGGTCAACACTTTCTATCATGGTGATTGGTGACTACCCGTAAGACACCATTTAGCAGGAAAAAAATTTACGAGACAAAAGTAAATGAATAAATAAATCTCGTTTGCACTGATGTGCATTAATATTTAACTATTACACACATAAGTGTGACATAATTAAATCTTATTTATTAATCATATTTAAAATTTTATATTAATTATGAATTAATTACATATCTAATTTAAAATTACAAGTGTTATTTGATCTCTTTCCTATGTGTAATTTAGGATGAACAATATTTAGATATCACATGGGTATCCGATTAATCTAATAAGTCAAATCCAATAAAACTATTGTGAAGAACAATTTTTTTTTTAAAATTTTCAATACAGCGCTGCACTCATAAAATCTTCTGTGGTCAAATTAAAACCCCTACTCACTAATTTATGCATTTGGTAATTTGTATAGATATTTGGTTATGGTGAAGAAAGAAATATCACATGATTGGAGAATCATAACAGATCATCCTGTTCATAATGACCAGTGTTCTATGGTCATCAGACAATAATTTCCAGCATAATTAATTGAATTGGTAAAAAAAAACTGTAAGATAGCTGGCTTGCACATGAAGTTAAGGTTGTCCTAATATCCTTTTATTTTCTTAACAAAGGTTGTCCTAATATCCTAAGAGAGAAACTAAACGATTCTTATTATCATTCATAAAGGTCACATAAAAATAAAAAGTAAATGCAATTTTTGTACTTAAAAGTATCTTTCTTATTTCAACCTTTCGATTCATTAAAAAAAAGATTTTAACTAATTTAAAGTTTGATAAAAAGATTAAAGTCTGAAAAAAAAGTCATTCATAATTATATACTTGATTTCTTCATGTTGAGTGGCCAGAATTGTTGTTATTATTCTCTATACATTTTAAACTCAAATTAAAATAATCATAAGAAAAAAACATAAATTAAAATATAACGAATATGATTTCCGTGCATATGAATAATCTGATTTCCATTTAATGGACGTTCAATTAAGATGGAAAAATTACAGTAAGCTTCTAACTAACCCGAGAAGTTTGGATAATAAAAACTTGGGCTTTGGGAATACAACATATGCAATGGTGTGATTTAAGATTCCGTAAATGACATGGCTATAGTGGAAATGCTGGTACCATGATATTGTTTAATGATTGTGGTAATTTTTTTTTATTGTTTTCTCTTACGAAAGAAATTATTATGTTTTCAGGTAATGAAAGAAATTGATCATAATGATGGTAATTGTTGATACATCTGCAGTTGAGCTAATCATATTTGATCATTAGGTTAAGATAACTGAGCATATATACATCCATCAGAATGTTGACTTTAGGCACTGAAATTCCATGAGAATGATGCAGGATAACGGTAAAGTTTCTCTGCATCAGTGTCTGTATTCTACAGTGACAAGAGCGTGAACAAAAAAGAAAAAAAAAGTTAATAGTAGTACCAGTAGCACTTTAATGTTTTTTTTATTGGTGAATAAATTTACGAAAATCTTATTACATGACGTGGGTTCAAAAGTTAAGGTTTAACTTTTTTTTATTACAAAAAGTTAAAAAAGAAAAAAGAGGGTTCGACTTTTTTTTTTCGATAACAAGAAGGTTCAACTTCTATTTAACGGGTTTCGATTATTACATAATATTAAGTCACAGAAATTTTACCCAATTAATAATTAAGAAAAAAGTGTTCAGAACTCTTTAAGAACAAAATGAACAAGGTTTATATTATGAATTCTTTTAATATTAATGTTAGGCTTAATTAATTTTTTTAGTAGTTGTAAAAAAATATTAGGAAATAGATTTCACTAAAGAAGATTAATCAATTTTTTTTAACAAAATTGTTAGATATTTCACACTAATATTATTGTGATAAAAAATAAAAGTAAAAATAATTTTATAAATTCATTAAAAATTAGACATAAAAAAAACTTACAAGAAAAATACATCAACAAAATTATTGCATATTTGACTGCTCACATCAATATCATAATGATAAAAAATAAAATTAAAATAATTTTATAATTCCTTAGAATTTAACTTGTTAACTTAAAATTTGACCTTTCTAAAATTAGATATTTACTTTAAAGAATAAAGTAAAAAAATTATAATTATTGATTAAAAGTTAACACCTAATACCATAATTAAATATATACATACATAGTCAATTAAATATTTATTTAAATCTCAACAGTAAATGATAGTATATAGTCTTGGAGAATGAATGGATGGCGTATTTTGTCTCTTCTCGGTTTCAACAGTAATTTTGAGTGTGATATCCAAAAATCCCAAGTGCATCCATCAATTTAGAGCATGATAGTACATGAGAAAGTGTTTATAGTATAGTATATCTAAGAATCTCAGCCTTTAGCATTGGGATTTGGGACATATACTATCCCTCAATTATTTATTGATAGAACACTCCACAAGTGACAAATTTTACGTCACCACCACCTATTAATTAGATTAAATCAAATAACATACTTTTTTTCCCTACTAAAAAATAGTGGAATAATCGATACTAAGGTCACATGCATTTTCAGCCACCTTGCCTCCACTAATTAGCTTGAGTGTGGATTACATTGCTTTTAACAGTCTCCGGAATAAGAGGGTCCTATTGACATTTGAGTAGACACCAAAAACTGGAATATGCTTTGTGATTGCTTGGCATTGTTACAAAGCATTAGTCCTTTTCTCTTCTCTCTCTTGGTTATCATCTAAAACACCCTTTTCCCACTAGTGCTACTACCCTTTGGCTTTTTGCTAATTGCCACCACTAGCACTAGTACTAGTACTATACTCCATGTTTTCTCATCGCATTCGCCTCTTTTTGTTGTTATTTAAAACAACCTCGTTCGACACTAACACATGTCACACACCAATATGATTCCTCTTCAACCATGATTCTTCCTTCATTTTTCTTTTTTCCATCAGGGCTTTCTTTTATTATTGTTATTATTATTATTATTATTATTATTATTATTATTATTATTATTATTATTCTCAGAATCTTGAATTGCTTGTTTATGGTTACATACCACTCTTTATTTATAGAACCCGGTTCCTGTGTCCTATATGCTGATATATACACTGCTTTTAGTCACCAAAGGTTGAGACTTTAACACATAATAACAATGTCTTCTTCTGGTTATACTACGAGCAGTGCTTTGTTTTTTCTGTTTCTGACTGTTCTTGCTGCAAAAGTTAGCTTTTGCTTTTCTACCAAGGTAAATTCAAACAGTGGCTTCTTTGCGTAGAATTTTTGGTTATGGTTCACTGGGTTTTGGGGTTCTTAAGTGAAGTGTAGAATATGGATTGGATGGCAGGTTTATGTAGTGTACATGGGAAGCAAAAGTGGGGAACACCCAGATGATATTCTGAAGGAAAATCATCAAATTCTTGCTTCTGTTCACAGTGGAAGGTCAGAGTTATGACCACTTTTTCTTTTCTTGGCAAATTTTGCTAGTCTTTTCAATTAGTTTCATTTTCTTAATCACACCTTGTTTTAAATAAGTGAGTTTTTTTTTCCTCATTGTAATGTTTTGACAGCATTGAACAAGCCCAAGCTTCTCATATTTATACCTACAGACATGGTTTCAGAGGCTTTGCAGCCAAACTCAGTGATGAACAGGCTTCCCAAATTTCTAGTATGTCAGGAAGTTTCCGGCTGCTATTTTCTTTTTTTCTTTTTCTCAACTTCTCAGTTTTCACCTCAGAACTTGTTTTAATAATGGTTTTTTGTTTTTTGACTTGTGTGCCCAAATTTAACCAGAAATGCCAGGAGTGGTTTCTGTTTTTCCCAATTCTAAAAGAAAGTTGCACACAACTCACTCATGGGATTTCATGGGACTTCTGGATGACCAAACCATGGAGACTCTTGGTTACTCCATCAGAAACCAAGAAAACATCATCATTGGTTTCATTGATACTGGTTAGTTTGCAGCCTTACCATTTTGCAGAAAAGTTTCGGTCTTGATGATAAGTTGATTACTTCAATGTAGCATAATTGCATTTATTCGCCCACACTTGCTTTATTACTTTAATGGCAGGGTCTCAGACCCTTTATTCCCCTCCTTTTAGCCCTAGCAGACTTAGGGAAAGTATAATCAATAACATTGGAAATTGGACTTCAAATGGCATTGCTATGGTAGTCAAATTCTTACTAGTGTACTTTTTCAGTTACTTAAATCGTCTTCAGTAGAGAAAAGCAAAACCTAAATATACTTTTTCCATCTCCTGTTTGCTGTTGGTATAATTCCTGCAAAGAGTAATATCAACAAACATCACACTATTCAAATTTGTTAGTAATCACAAAATTATGTGAGTCACACTCCTTATTTAAAATCTCATTCATAATTTTATAATTTTTTAATAGGTTTTGTCCGAAGAAGTGTATTGCTAGCCCTCTTCTTCCTGCAATATATGAAACTCAATCTTGAAAACATACCTTGGAAAAACTGGTATAGGACTTTAGGCACTGCATGCTAAAAATACTCAATTGACATGGCAGCCTTAATAATTGGATTTTGATAATAAAATGGGAATGATAATGAGTTTCTTTCTTCTTTTTTTTCACAATCACTATTCACTCAGGAATTTGGCCAGAATCCCCAAGCTTCAGTGACACCGACATGCCTGCAGTGCCACCTGGCTGGAAAGGCCAATGTCAATCAGGGGAGGGATTCAATTCCTCATCATGCAACAGGTTTAAGGCTGAAACCTTATCCTCATCTAGTTTCATATTCACTTCACAGACCAAACATGACGTCTTCAACATGGTTTTGTCATCTTCAATGGCTAACAATTTTGTGGATAATAATATAGGAAAGTGATAGGAGCAAGATACTACAGGAGTGGATATGAAGCTGCTGAGGGAGATTCAGATGCAAAAAAGTCCTTCAGATCTGCAAGGGACAGCACTGGCCATGGGAGCCACACAGCCTCCATAGCAGCAGGGAGGTTTGTGGCAAACATGAACTACAAGGGGCTGGCAAGTGGAGGAGCAAGGGGAGGTGCACCAATGGCCAGAATTGCAGTGTACAAGACATGTTGGGATTCTGGATGCTACGATGTGGACTTGCTAGCAGCCTTTGATGATGCTATAAGAGATGGGGTTCACATTTTGTCTCTTTCTCTGGGGGCTGAATCACCCCAGGGAGACTATTTCAGTGATGCCATTTCTGTGGGGTCATTCCATGCTGTTAGTCGTGGCGTGCTGGTTGTTGCATCGGCTGGAAATGAAGGCAGTGCTGGCTCTGCCACTAATCTTGCTCCATGGATGCTCACTGTTGCTGCCAGCTCAACTGATAGGGATTTCACTTCTGATATCATGTTGGGAAATGGTGCCAAAATCATGGTAAAACTTATTGACTGTTGGCTTGAGTATATTCTTGGTAGTTGAAAAGTGTTACATTTTGTTTTTATTTGAGCCTAGATATAAAGTTTTATTGGCTTTGAGTTGTTACATTCAACAAAAACACTGAATTTTTAATTTTAGCCTTTCACTAGAGATTAAAAGTATATGATTTTTGTAATTTTTAGGTGTTAAGATGAATCAAATTTAAGGAAAACACTAATAAGTACTCTTAGAACACTTATTATAAGAAGGAATAAAAATTAGAAAGTTTTTATAGTACTTCCACCATAATTTCCAATGACCATGAATTTAGTTAAAAAAAAATCTATTTATTAATTTCTTAACTGATGTTCTTAAGACACTCATTGGCAGGATCCAAAATTTAAATAAGAACTAATTTTAAAAGGAAGTCATATTTTTGTGAATAAAAAAATATTTAAGCCTTTTTTTAAAGGTGGCATTTGGATCCTGAGTAGTTTCCCATGATTGAAACAGGGTGAAAGTCTCAGCCTTTTTGAAATGAATGCCTCCACAAGGATAATTTCTGCTTCTGCAGCCAATGGAGGATACTTTACTCCTTATCAATCCAGGTGAAGCAAGGTACTTAAAAGTGAGAGCTACCTAAAAATCAATGCAAAAAGATGACTCTTAAGCTATATTTTGTTCTCTTTTACTGGCTTCTGTAGTTACTGTTTGGAGAGTTCTCTGAATAAAACAAAGAGCAAAGGCAAGGTTCTGGTGTGTAGACACGCAGAGAGTTCAACAGAGTCAAAGGTGGAAAAGAGCAAGATAGTGAAAGCTGCAGGTGGAGTTGGCATGATACTTATTGATGAGACAGATCAAGATGTTGCCATCCCATTTGTGATCCCTTCAGCTATTGTTGGAAAGAAAACAGGAGAAAAGATTCTATCCTATCTCAGAACTACACGGTTTGTTTTGTATTTGTAAATGAAAAAAATGACATATCGGTGAAGTACTCTCGTACTGTCTCCAAAGTCTAACCATGCGTCCTGTTATATACTGAACAGTAAGCCTGAATCAAGAATATTTGGAGCAAAGACAGTTCTTGGAGCTCATCCTGCACCACGTGTAGCAGCATTTTCTTCTAAAGGCCCCAATGCTTTGAACCCAGAAATTCTGAAGGTGACATTCTACTTAGCATGCAACTGAATTTCCATCTATATTCTAGAGTTGACAAACAATATTCATTAGCTTTAAAAATCTTTTTGTCCCTCAAATTTGAGTTTAATTTCCTTTTAGTCCCCAAATTTACAAGTAATTATTTTCATCCCATAATTTGAAAATAACCTACTAGTGAGTTAATTCTAAATTAGGAGACGAAAATAATCACTTTTAAATTTGGGGAACCAAGAGAAAACTAAGTCCAAATTTGAGAGACCAAAAAGGTATATAAGTCTATTCATTATTATTTTTTACTTCATTCTTGGACTTCTGACTGTGCTCATGTTGCTCCGCAGCCCGATGTCACAGCTCCAGGACTAAATATCCTTGCAGCATGGTCTCCAGCAGCTGGAAACATGTTCAACATTCTCTCAGGAACTTCTATGGCTTGTCCTCATGTAACAGGAATTGCAACCTTAGTCAAAGCTGTCCATCCTTCATGGTCTCCTTCTGCTATCAAATCTGCCATCTTGACCACTGGTAAATCATACTGATATTAATATCATTTTCCAGAGGCCTATATATATAAACTAAAATATGTTAGAGACTAATCTTAATCAGACAAATTGAAACAGAACTCCATAATAGATTAAATTCCATCTGTCAATGTTTATAAATCTAGAAACTGAACATTATAAAAGAATTCTACTGTATCACCAAAAGGAAATAAAATCATACATAGAGAATGCCAGCTACAAACTTTCCAACATACTCTTCATTAAGGACTTGCAGTGAATGAAACAAATTAAACAAGGGGTGGAACTCGCATCATTTAATAGGAGTTATCATCCAATAACAAAAGAGTGTGTTGAAAAAGAATTTGTTAAAGAGTGCATTGTTAACATTCTCCTGATATATACTATATATCTTACAGTGCACTGGCTTTGCTAGTTCCACTCAAGAGACTAATCATAAACTCATTATGCAGCTACAATTCTGGATAAGCACCACAGACCCATCATTGCTGATCCAGAACAAAGAAGGGCTAATGCATTTGATTATGGATCGGGGTTTGTGAACCCTGCAAGAGTTCTTGATCCTGGTCTCATCTATGACTTAAAGCCAGCAGATTTTGTTGCATTCCTGTGTTCACTTGGTTATGATCCGAGGTCACTCCACCAAGTTACAAGAGACAACAGCACATGTGATAGGGCATTTAGCACAGCATCTGACCTCAACTACCCGTCTATTTCAGTGCCAAATCTTAAAGACAACTTTTCAGTTACTAGGATTGTGACCAATGTTGGGAAAGCAAAAAGTGTTTATAAAGCTGTAGTGTCTCCTCCACCTGGTGTTAGAGTCAGTGTTATACCTAACCGGTTAATCTTCTCAAGAATTGGACAGAAAATCAATTTCACTGTGAATTTCAAAGTAACTGCTCCATCAAAGGGATATGCATTTGGGCTCTTGTCATGGAGGAATAGAAGATCACAAGTCACTAGTCCTTTGGTTGTCCGGGTTGCTCCTGGAAAAAATGGGTTGGTCAGATAGCAATGCTTGTAAATATCTATATTAGCATAAGAGCTTTGAGAATACCATAGTCACTAGAACAACCATTCTTATTGAATTTCTGATGCAAACTAGATGATCACTGCCAAAATTATATTCATTATGTGCTTGGAGTAGCAACAGTTACCAAAAATAGTGTCCAAAGAGATGGTATATTTAAAATTACTCTGAAATTCATTATTTATTAATTGGTGCAGCATACTCGCATATACTTTATATGAACTGAAAAACCAGCAAATCAGTCACATCCACATGCAGATATCTGAGATAGGCCAAGTTACTCAAATATTTGTAAAGTTGAAGCTCCAGTGGGTGGTATTCTGGACATTCTTGGTGAATTTTCTTTGTCTATCATTTGTGGGTTTAAGGGAATTTGTACATCGCAAACTGCAAGATGTGGCTGAGTTATTTTGTCATTTGTGTTGTTTTCCTTGTCAATAGTTAGTTACCTTCAACTACAAGAAAAAAAAAGAAAATAGGAAGTAAAAGAGTAACCACAATCACTATGACATATCAAACATCTAATACTCCATTCTTAATTATGTTGAACCGTAATATGTTGTACATGGTCCGAAATCAATGCAGCCACAATTTTGCTTAGCTATATTTTTGAACCATGTGTTGGAGCATTAAATTAGATGCTACTATGCTAGACTACCTAGACTCCATTGATTTGTAATCATGAGTCTTATATATTATACATCACTTGAGCACATGCAAAGCACTCCCTAATTATTTAGCAATTATATTTTTGAACTTAATTAAAATACATCAATTGTCATATAATTGAAGATTAATAATTTTTATAATAAATCCTTTAAAAGTCATATTTAAAGCAATTTTCAATTAGTTGATAGTTTATACTGACATTGTATCAAAATTAAACTCAATTAAGAGTCATTTTATTATAAATTGAAAAAAGAAAATGACTTTGATGTAAAATTATCCAGTGATTATTTTTTTAGAGTATCATAACATAATTTATGTTTTCTTTCAATTATTTTTTTAAAAAGTAATGATTTTTCTCTCTTTTAGGGAGAAGTTTTGGTGATGACTTTTGTTGATCATGGAGGGGGAGATGCAACGTCTATCTCTCGTGGAAGAGGACGAAGAGGGTTTTACCTTCAACGTGATGAAGCCAATGAGAGAAGTCGGTCGATGTTTCTCTCGGTCTTGAAGATTAAAAAAATAATAACAAACACTACAAATTAAAAATATGAGTAATGCACATGCACGTCTAATATTTTTAAAGATTAAAAATGAATAACACACCCACGCACATAAACAAAAGCATGCACACATAAAGATGGAAGTTCTTATGAAATGAAATAAAAATAGCAACAAACATTTAAATTGATCATCAATGTTCCACATTCTTGTATAGATTTTTCTTCAAATAATGAGTCTTATTGAAGGATAAAGAGTCATTATTTATGGTTTCTTAAAAAAAATCCCAATAAAATGAAATTATATCTTTCAAGAAACATTATTACATAAAAGAGATTTAAGATCGATTTTGGAGGAGTTTTAACATTGGTTCTAGAACCAATATTGAAATGACTGTCGTTGAAAGTAGACATTTTTCTACATTGGTTCTAAAATCGGTATTGAAAATATTATTTATATTGGTTCTACCTAAAATCAATGTAGAAATATGACCAAAATTGTGCATTCTGAAACACTTTTTGCATCAATTCTAAAAAAACTAATGTTGAAAGTTGTAACATCCAATTTTTTGTAGAATAAATTAAAAATAATTTTATTCAAAAATAAATAGAGTTTTAAAAAAATAATGAGATTTATATAATTAAATAAATAAGGAGAAAGTTTTGGGATAGGAAGAAGGGAAAACGAAATTCAGAGGAAAAGAAAGCATAAAGACATGTCGTCAATGTGAAAACTGATCTAATAGGTCTATTCATAGCTAGAGTACTCTTAGTCTATTATTTAGTCTTTTTTATTTTATAAACAAGAACTTTATTTTACTCCCTATCAAACGAATAAATAAAATATCATTTTTATTTTCCTTCAAACTATTATTTTAATTAATAAAATTATTTCTCATTATTTATTTAATTATAAAAATTTCATTATTTTTCTAAAACTTTATTTTTTTAAAATAAAATTATTTTAAATTTATTTTACAAAAAATGGAGTGTTACAAAAGTCGTATACAACATCGATTTTTTAAACACGAGTATAAGGTCGTGAGTATTGTATAATTGATGAACAGTGTTTGCGTGCAAAAATTGTTTTAGGGGTTGAACCTGAATCAGGAAGGTGAGACCCTAACGAATTCTTCGAAGTCTAGGTCTTGGGGGTAAAGACATTCGGTTTGAGTACTCTTTTAAGCATATGTTGATCCCATATGGTTGGAGCATTCTCACAAAATAGAGTGAACCTGACTGGTCACCTTGTGATTTTACATAGTAAGAGTGACTTGACATATCCATTGTGTGGTGTGTCTTGTTATGTACTCCTAAGCACCCTAGTGTGATTTTTTACTAACATGGTACCACATTGCATATAGGTTTGAGTCTTAGTATAATTTTTACATAACGCTTGCAAATTGTTTATTATGAAATTGATAAGTGTTATTACGTATTGACTCAAGTGTGTGATTCATGTGTAATGTGATTGATGATTTAAAAATGAATTTTAAATGATAAAGTGATGAAGTGACATGGATTGTATTAAGTTGAGCTATGTTATAAATATTTTCCTAATTTATTTTGATTATATCTTTGCTTATTTGTATTTTTTTAGAAATGTGATAACTCACTCCTTGTGTGCTATTTGTGTTTGGATCCTGTGATAATCTCGAACCTTGTGTTCGTGGGAGCAGATGATTAAGTGGATGATTTTAAAGAACCTCATGTTAGAGGCTGCTAGAACACAATGTTTTGATAGGATGTGACATTGGGGCATAGGTTTCTATATTAATTGCATGAAGTCTTGGACAACCTTGTTTTGAACTAAGATGATTTTATTATTTATAGGACACTTTCTATTATGATGTTAGAAAAATGAATGTGAGTCTTTTACCCTTTTGAAATGCTTTTATTTAAATATGTTTTAAAAACTTTTAATTAATTCTGCATTCTTATTCCTTTTATTATTAGTAAATATATGTGTGGGGTAGAGGATGTCACAACCTCAACTTCCATGATCTTGATTACTTGAGAAATAAATAATTGATCACTTATGCCTCCACATTCAATACAAATAAATATGCAAAATATGTT
Organism: Glycine max; assembly: GCF_000004515.6. Lineage (NCBI taxonomy): Eukaryota > Viridiplantae > Streptophyta > Magnoliopsida > Fabales > Fabaceae > Glycine > Glycine max. The sequence continues at coordinate 26,011,555 of NC_038252.2, forward strand.
TGTATAATAAATATACAGAGAGGAGTGGTTAGAAAAATTGTGAAAATGAATTAATTAAATATAAAGTGATGATCATGAGAAGGCCAATAAATCCCTTCCGTTTAAGAAGATAGCAGAGGAGTAGGTTGGGCAATGCAGGTAGAATACTGCAACCCTAACATTAAGACTGAGAAATTAGATGCTATTGGAACCTGTCACCCACAACAAGTAAATAACATCACCCTTCAAATTCAATTTTATTAGTCATGTTAAAACAAACATCAATCACATAACTAGATAGGGAAAGTCACCTTTTATTCATTCAACCACCATAACTTTCCAAAATACTACTACTATAATGCTCACTTTTTGTATTGAACTAATCACCAACTTTTTATAGTGAAACAAACATGCTTTGTTTTCTTGGGTGGCCTGCAGGTTATTCTCCTTTATTTTAAATCAAATGCTCAAATTTTGAAGATATAAATAACATTATTTATCTCAATTCAATTGTAAGCCTTCGTGAAAGTGAATAATTATTTTCTACTTCTTAACCAACACAAGTTAATTATCAAAACATTCTTTTCTCTATGCAGAGAGAGATGTCAGCAGGTTCTAGAAATAGTGAATGAAAGCAAGGTTTTCTGGGGTGGTCTTAAATCTGATAATGTCACTATCGCAACCTACCCTTTGGCGGGAGAGCGAGGCGAGATTCAAAAGGTGCATCTTTCAAGAAGGAAAACGCGTGGAGTTGTCACCAATGTTTATTCGAGGAAAACGTTAGTAAAACCAAAAGACGAAGGTTTGTGTGTTTCGAAAATAAGGTTCGGAAGTTGTTTACGCACGGGGAAGGTATTAGCACCACACGCGCCCGTCACAAGGGATGACAGCCTTTAATCGAGTGTACAAAACATGACCTTAAAATTATGTTTTTTCCCTTTTTATGTTTATTATTTTTTTTGGGTCGACAAGGGTGTTGCCCTTGCTCCTACGTATCCTTAGGTGCGATGAGGAATTCAGACCTACGTAGTTCTTTAAGTCTGAAAGTTTGTTGTATTACATTGATTTTATATTTTTTGAAAGATTGATTTTGATTGCGAACAAAAGTCGTTTAAGGCGTTGGACCTTGAAATGATGTTTTAAACTTTGAAAAGCGGAGAGAATCGTTAAGACATTGGACCTTGAAACGACCTCTTGATTTTTTTGAAAATCAGAGAGAATCGTTAAGGTGTTGGACCTTGAAACGATCTCAAGCGATATTTGATGAAATGAAGAAGTTTATGAGTTGGTTTTATTTTGGTTTTTGCTTATTAACCTTTAACCTTTTTTAATAACTTGCAGCACTAATGATCGGTTAAAACTTACTTTACAAAAGAAAAGCAATTACCGATGATAGGAGAAGGAGATGAAGATGCACAAAACAATAAAGAGGACCCCTAAGGGTCTATACATCTTGTTCAAATCCTTAAAGACAAACACTAACCGGATGACGAACGAAGAATGATGTAGAAGTCGATTATGGTCGCAATTCGGTAGTGCCTTGGCCTCGTTTTTCTCTTCTTTCTTCTTCTTCTCTCTGATTTCTCTCAATTTCTCTCAATGTTGGACCTTGGAACCCTTCACTTAGCCTCCCTCATGCCTATCTATAGCAAAAGATGGCATTAGGGGTCATGGCAATTCGTCCAGGCGAGCTGTTACTTCAACCTGTCAGCTCACCCAAGCGAGTTGGTTCCTTCACCCCTAAGCTATTTGGGGGCCCAGGCGAGCCAGAGGCTAGCCTAGGTGAGCCAGGGTCCAGAAAACTCCCTGTAATGACCCTTTTGCCCTTACCTTTCGATATCTTTCGCGTTCTTGATCAAAACATTGAATGATCATCTGTTTCGCACTGTAACTGGTGTTCAACACTGTAAGCCGATTAGCAAGGATCAAAAGATCAACAAACGATAGTTTCTAGATGAAATTAGGGTATGACAGTCACAACATATATTCTGGTGTGGAAAATTGTAAGGTGGGTTTGAACAAATGTTCAAATATGGCCATTATAAGAAACATTGAAATCAAAATGGTTGTGGCAACAAAACCAAAAGAAATAGCACACATAGATGTTCCTAAGCCTTTCCACAGAGCTCCCTCATCAACTCCATTTGCTCATGATATATATATATATATATATATATATATATATATATATATATATATATATATATAAATGTCACTAATATTTTTCCTAATCATCAATAGAGCAATAAAAATAAGTAATGTTGAATCCTAATAAGAGAAATAGTACCACTCACAAAAAGTAACACAGGAAAAAGTAGTATCCAAAAGGAATCCCAAGATTAGATTTTTAATATCTCTAATCGGTGTTGTAGTGTTGGTAGAAAAGGCTTTTGTAGAAGTCTGGGTTGACTTTGGTGGTCCTTGACCTGCAATTAGTCTACGGTCTTAAAAGAACAAAAGATACAACTCAACTAAAATAAATATCACACTACTAGAAAATAAGCTATTAACATCAGTTATTTAAGACTTTCAACATCAGTTATTAACCAATGTTGAAAGTATTATCATTAACATCGGTTTTTGAAAACCGATGTTAACGTAAAATAACAAGATCGGTTATTTAAATAACCGATGTTATATAATAAGAATTACACAAAAAGATATATATGTTCATACCAATGTTGGCAGTTAACATCAGTTTTTTACAAAAATCGATGTTAACTTCCAATGTTAACATCAATTTTCTACAAAAACCGATGTTAAGTACCAACGTTAACATCGGTTTTGTAATAAAACCAATGTCAACTGCCAACATTAACATCAGTTTTGTAATTTTTTTTTAAAAACTGATGTTGTTAGTGTAGGTTAACATTGATTTTTTTTAAAAAAACCAATGTTGTTTTTAGGATTTTTTTTAATACATTATCTATTTTTCAATAAACCCAAAAATTAACCTGCAAATTTTAAATCAGACCACACAACACAACATATATAATTTTCATTCTGTTTTAAAATAGTTTTTAGCAGAAAAATTCCATGAGAAAATTATTAATAACTATGAATTAAAAGAATATGTAATGTTAAAAGGAGACATGAATTGTAAAAAATGTAAAGCAAGTAAACTAAAATTACAAAATTGCCTAAACATCCTAAGTTTCATTTGTAACTTTCAGATAATACTTTGCCCACTGGATGCGAAGTGCCTTCGATCTCTCTGGTTCCAATGGTCTAGCATCATTGAAATACTGCATGATAAAATAAAACATAAGTTAATAATATAATATCAATTATAACAAAATCAAATTTGTTTGAATTAAACAATTACCGTTTCCCAATTATTCTTAAAACTTCCTAAGATTATAGTTGACATCCAGTGCATCACGTAATAGCCACACTCAGTGTTTCCTTTTTGTCTATTACACTAAATATATTATGAAATTTAAATATTCAACGTTAACTACAAATTAGTCTACACAGACATAAAATATAAGTAGAAGCATTGTTTAAATCACTTACTTTAACAACAATCCACCTAGCACCAGCCTTGGATTTGCTTTATGGAGTATCGTCAAGTCCTTTCAAAGCACTGTTGAATACAAACATGGATGGTTATTGTACAATTAAAATATTGATGTTCCCGAATAATGCTAATGCAAATGTATTGAAAAACAACACTGACCTATTAATTATTCCTTTGAGGTAGTTGTCTGGCCTATTATGCAATGAACAAAACCAGATGACAACATTTTCCTTAGGCAAAATGATGACCATTTGCCAATGTGCACTGCAGTGGACACCAATATAGGTTATTATACTATTATACACTATTTAAATTCATTTTTTCAATTTAACTTACCCATTCAGGTAGGCTCCTAGGTACACATCCCATTTTAAATTCTGCATCCAGTTCTTCATGTAGCTTTCTGATTCAAATTGTGATTGCCAGATCTCTCGATGGACTGTGGCTCGAGGAATCCATACACATCGGGATTCCCCACTCGCATACTTGTCTCAATCATATGCCTATTGTTGTTAACACAAAGTAAATTATGTATGAATTTAAAATAATAAGTTAGGTAATTAACAATAATCTAAATTGACTTATAGAATCCACAACTGTATAACAGAGATGCTGAGACATTGACCACCGTGTGCTATTTCAGATAGATCTTCATGCTTTATGTACAAGGGGAAGTCTTCATTAAACACCTCGAACACGGTAGCATCTCATATAACCTGCAATGGCTTCAGAAAAAGCTTTGGGATGATCAATGTCATCAGATATAGGGGATCATCGACCACATGATCCGGTCTATCTGCAAGTTTTGCTGGTCTCATAGCTCCCTGAAGCAGATATGGAATGTATAGAACTAAGGGGTAATTTTCTATTGACTTGAAGCTTGGCCAGGTGGAAAATTTTGGCACGGAATCATCAGTGTTGGCTAAGTCCAAAGATGGTCGTGTTGTTGGAGTCTCCAAAATGATATCCTCATCTTTTTCAGGGTCAGCTAAGAGAGCTCCTTCCTTTAACAACGAGACACAAATAGTGTTATGCCTTGTGGACGGGTGCCACTCTGATCTCAGTAACTGCAAAGACTATCATAGACGCCATAAGGTCCGTGAAGTCCATTCCAAGACTACACAGGTCACAATTGGAGGTCAGAAACAAAGGTTCTGCCAGCAGTGTAGCAAGTACATGTTTCATATGAAATTTCTCATCATTTGCTCTCTTAATTAATGTTTTTACTATTTTTTTAATTTGTATAATGTATAATTTGATCACCGGAGTTAGAAGTAGATGTTAAAGTTTAAAGAGATTATTTAAAAACCAAGTCTTCACATTCGTAAATGAAATTTCAACTCACCGAATATAAATCAATAACAGTACTTGTTAAGGGAATTAACAAATAGCAGAAATTTTATTCAAAAAATACAAACAACAAGTACAGAAAAAACCCATGCTATACTATCATATGTTTAGTGAAATGTTACAGAAGAAAAGAATAATTTTACCTACAATGTTCGTTCTGTGGATGAAAGAAATAACAAGTACAACTCCAAAAGCTGCAGCAACGGAGCTTCATCAACAACAACACAAATAATAATCACTAAGAACAAAGGGGTAATTGCCAATAGGCTCACTCACCTCTGATATAGTGCAAATCAAAAGGCCTGAGCCTAGTCTCAGGGTATTTGAAGCTTGAAACAATCAAAGTACAACTTTCCTAAATAGATCACATGCAGGTTGTGACCAACTAAGGGAAGTTAAAAGCTCAGTTTAAGGGAAGTTATAACTAAGGGAAGTTAACATAATGGCAAGCACAAGCAAAACTTACCTTGCGATTACGAGTACAAAGAGGAGTAAAAAGTGCTTTGGTGCCAATGGAATGGCTGCAAGGAAAGCAATAAACGTCATTCAAAGACAATGGCAGTGACCACATTAATTTTTCCTAAGCAAGAAAACTTACCAAGACACGGCGGTGAGCGTCACAACAGACACGACCAGAGCGCGACGACGGCCTGAGGGTGGCTTTGCGAGACTCAACGTCGGGGGTCAGGGACAATGGCAGTCACGAGGGTGGGTTTGTGAAAGACTGAGCGCGAGAAGAGGAAAGGCTTTTCAGTTTGTAGTTTAAGTAAAAACACAACATCAGTTTTTTTTAAAAACCGATGTTAACATAGCCTTGTTGACATCTGTTTTTTGAAAGACCGATGTTAACATAGCCTCGTTAACATCGCTTTTGACAAAACTGATGTTAACGAGGCTATGTTAACATCGGTTTTGTCAAAACTGATGTTAATAAACTCGTCTTATTACCAGTATGCCACTGCGTTTGTGTTAACATCGGTTTTGTTGAAAACCGATGTTAACCTAGCGATGTTAAATGTATAATTTCTAGTAGTGTCATAAACTTGGTCACGAACCTGATGGTTTTTTTATCTTCAAGTTGTACCAAATTTAGAGACTTAATTAATTCAAAAATATCACCAAATTTATTGAGTGACTCTAGTTTCCAATCAACGTAAAAATAGTTTGCATACAATTCAATAACATTTGTGAAAAGGTGGTAAAAAAAACAATTATTCAGCAAAAGTTCAAGACACTACTGACCTAGTACAATTTTTCAAATATCTTCTTGAAGTACAATGACCCACTGTAGTGAAAAATCTTGATCCTTCAATAAAAGAAAATACAATGTAACACAAAGGCCTCTCTTTGTGAATAAGACTATGACCACCAAAAAAGTGGAAAGCAACATATTACAATCAATAAAATGTTCTCCTATAAATAATGAGTTATTGTCCAATAAGACCACTAAGTGTTGTTTAAATTAATCATTGACTATTTATTATCAAATCAATGGGAATGAATAAAGTGGCCGATCAGGATGACATTTTACACTAAAAAAATAATGTGCCTACGGTTAGAATATTACATGTTTTTAGGCATTTTACACTAATGGCCATATATTACATACCCATTGTCAACTTGAAGCTTTGGAGCTGTTAGTAGTTGTCATGAAATAGCACCCATCCGGAGACCATTCACTAGTCACAAACCATTCAACCTTAGTGGCTCCAAGTTGTTTCTTATCAATCTAATCTTATAATACCTAGCACATAAGCATGAAAAACATATTAAGTTTGTTAGTGGTTCCAAGTTGTCACATATTGATGTAGCTCCATTAGAGCTTGTAGGCCTTGGATCTTCTTTATCAATGGATTTCTTTGCTTCTTGAGGTCTGATTGCAGCGAAATGGAGAAGGGGAAAGATGAATGGAGATGTCACTTCAAGTAGAAGATGAGTCTAGAAGAAGCTTACCATCATAGGAAGCCACAAATAAGAGCTTGGAGGTAGGAGAAGAAGAATGGAGAGAGAAGGAGAGGGAGCATGAAATTTTGTGCCTCGAATGAGGTCTGAACTTTGAAGTGTAATTCTCAAAATGATCAAAGTTGAAAAAATGCACACACATGACTCTATTTATAACCTAAGTGTTACACAAAATTGGAAGGAAATTTGAATTTCTATTCAAATTTTACTTGAATTTGAAATTAAATTTGTGGAGCCAAATTTTGGAGCCAAAATTTCACTAATTATGATTAGTGAATTTTAGCTATGGTTCAACCCACTAATCCAAGATCAAGTCAAAGATTCTCCACTAAGTGTGCTTAGGTGTCATGAGGCATGTAAAGCATAAAGGACATGCACAAAGTGTGACTATATGATGTGGCAATGGGGTGTAGTAAGCAAATGCTCACTTCCCCCTCTAAAATTTAATTGGATTGGGCTTCTCCCAATTCAATTAAATTTATTTTCCAATACACATCAAATATTCATTCAATGCATGTGAAATTACAAAACTACCCCTAATACAAAAACTAGTCTAGGTGCCCTAAAATACAAGGGCTGAAAAATCCTACATTTCTAGGGTACCCTACCTACATTATGGAGCCCTAAATACAAGGCCCAAAAATAATGAAACCTTAATCTAATATGTACAAAGATAAGTGGGCTCATACTTAGCTCATGGGCCCGAAATCTATCCTAAGGCTCATGAGAATCCTAGGGCCTTCTCTTGCATCTCTGGCCCAATCTTCTTGGAGTCTTCTATCCAATGCCCTTGGGGGGTAGGATTGCATCACATATGAAGTTCATATAAGAAGCATGTGTTTGCAATCTTGCATGCATTTGAGCATGAGGCATATGGAAGTACAGTGGATACTTGCAATTTCTTCTTTATTGTTTTAATAACTAAAAAAATGCTACGTGAATCTTTGGGAACCATTATTTTTGGGAAATAACCACTTTCTTTCTTTTGAGAAGCTAGCAAAATCAAGTGATTAATTATTAAAAAAATAAATGAAAATGAAATGGAGAAAAGAAAGGGATTCACTCAGAACTAAGACCAAAGACACCAACAGTATAACATTTTTTGGGGATGTTTAGAAGAGCTCATTTGAGTTTATCAAAATAGCTTATAACTCCCATAAGTTCTTTTTAGCTTATCCCAATAAGTTTCTTGGCATGACTTATTTTTTTAGCTTATTCCAACAAGTTTCATGGTCAAATATATGGTAATAAGTCCTCATGTAATAAGAGGTTATAGAATAAACATTTAAGTTGTTTACCCAAACACACCCTTAAGTGATTCTTCTACTCTAAAAGTGATTGTAAGTCATAATTTGTTTTCCAACAAGGTGAACTAGTAATCCTAGTCATCACACATAAGATCTTTTTCATAAGAAAGGAAAAGTCAAAACAAAGCATAATGATTCAAATAGTTAGAATATACCATATCACCTGGCAAGTTACCAAAGCTAGCCAAACACAAAACTAGAAGCTATCAATCTAGGAACCCATATTTAGATGCTTATGTCATAAGAATATAGAATCACTTCAAATTTCCAACCCTACCCAAAAACCCACAGGGCCTTTAAAAATTTAAAGAGAAAGAAAATAAAGAAATCTTAAGTATTTAAACTTTATTTGACTAAATAAAAAGAATGTCAATTCATCAGCAAAGGATACATTTCCCTTTTCGGTTCCAACAAATAATGTTGTAAGGACCAGTTCATAGCTCTGGTAGAGGATTGTACTTCTTGTCGAATAAAGTTGCTTTAACAGGCATAACTAAAACAAGTCAAGGAAAAGTGAAACATTCAAGAGATCTCCATACTCTGTCATCTCGTTATAGGAGTTGAACACAATGTGATAGACGGGAAAATTTGGAATTCAGAAAGAGATTATTACATAACTAATTATTAGAAATCCAAGCCTATGGATATATGACATATTATAAACATGGCATATTAGAAGCATATTGAGCTAGAAATAATTTAATTTTTTTATTACAAAACAATATCTGCCTAAAGAAACTAAGACTGGATAGTTAATTCTTGAGATACATACCTTTTCCATAATACATGTCAATGGATGGAACCCCTGCATAGCAGATGGCCGGTCTCATAACTCCTGACTTAACATTAACGATGCAAGGCACATCACAAGCATTATACGATCTCATTTAATAATGCAGAAGAAAATATAAATAATAATTCAAGCATGTTCAACAGAAGTACTCATAAGTAATCACACAGAGCGCACACCAGAATATGGTAAGTACATAACACACTGACCGAAAGGTTCGACCTGCTTTGATACCACTAAATGTGACACCCTCTACCCCGATATACATATTTATATAATAAGATACATGAAAATATGGAATTACATAAAATGAGGTTTTTTAAGCATAGAAGAGTTCACGTGGGAAAAAGGTTCACATTTACTTCACTATTATCAAATAAAACTTATCAGAAACATTTTCAACTCAAGACATCATGCAATTAAAATAGAAACACATGCCCTAATGTCACATCCTATCAGAGCATTGTGTCCCGACGTCCTCTAACACAAGGTTCCTTAAAGTAACCCACCTAGTCATCTGTTCCCACGAGCACAAAGTTCGAGATCATCACATGATCCAAACACAAACAGTACACAAGGAGTGAGTTATTACATTCCTAACTAATAGAGAGAGAAATGAGACAACATGTAGATATACATATCATATAAATGAAATGCAACTTAAACATAGCTCATGTCATTCCACCACTTATTGCGTAACATCACATCTCAACACTACACATCTCACACATTTTCACATCATTCATGTACTCAAGGATCAAAATACAATATCACTCAACCAACCAATATTGATCAATACACAAGTGTTATGCAACAAATATACTAAGACTCAATCCTATGTGCAATGTGGTACCATGTTAGTGAAAAATCTCGTCGAAGGCCTAAGAGTACATGACAAGACAGACCACACACAGGTAAGTCAGGTCACTCTCACCAGGTAAAATCATAGGGAGACCAGTCAGGGTCACACTATTTTGCAAGAATGCTCCAACCATGTGGGATTGGCACACGCTTAAAGGAGCACTCAAACTGAGTGTATTTACCCCCAAGGTCTAGACTCCGAAGAGTCCATCAAGGCGTCTCCCTCCTGATTCAAGTCCAACCCAAAAAACATTTTAGGACACATAATCTATCTATGAATTATACAGAACACACGACTCCTCAATTATTCTCAAAATAATTTTATCTCATCGCACCTCAAAGTGATTAAACTCATTGGTTTCCCATAGTAGTTCTCATCACAATACTCGTTACGCATTAACTTGTCGCCCTTAAAGGGTCTTACAGTCGTGTGATTGTACAGTTCATAGCTCATAACTCAATGCACACAACATCTCAATACACACGTATCTTACAATTCAACACGTACTCAATTTATCGCATACACTCAATCTCAATCACAATGTTATAATCCCAATATAACAATTTATCTCACTAATCTAGTAAATCTTGTCCAAAACACAAATGAATCATACAAAAAATGCTTCTCACAACATGGGGAGTAAAACCCCTCAAAAAATTTCACATAATCATATCAAAATCAAACGAATCAAAATCATAGATCAAAAACACAAAAGCACCAAGAGCACTCAATTTTATCAACCGGTTCAAATTAAGACATCAATTGGTTCGTCAAATACAACAATATCTTAATTATAATCATAAAGGAAGAATTATAATTCAATAAAAATCCCAAAATAAACTCTAATTTAATCCTCTAAAGATCCCTACACATGTTCATTCTAACCCCAATTGTGAAAACTCATCCCTTACATCTAACCAGACTCATGTGTGTAGTCCGGCAGTGATAACAACGTCTCTAGCGGTTTCCTAAGATTCCTCAATTTTTTCTTTTGGTTGCTCTGCTAGGGTTTCCAAGCGTTAGAGAGAAGCAGAAAGGATTGGAGTGTGAGGAGATTAGTTTTGAACCTGGTGTTTAAATTTCACAGTGATCCAATGGATAACGAGTCCAGGATCATAGGTTTAATGGGATAAGTTTGGGTGTATTCAGGAAAAAGGAAGCACCGTGCAAGGAACATTTCTCTTACCACAGACATAGTTTCATAAATCCTAATGGTGGTGTTGTGAGAAAATGCATTCTGAACCTTCTGTTCAAATTCATCGATGATCCTACGGTTAACGAGTATGAGATCATAGTTTTACAGGGATAGGTTTGAGTGCACGCGGGAAAAAGAGATGGTTTTGGGAGAGAGGAAAGGGAAAACGAATTTGAGAGGAAGAAACAGTGTAGAGATGTATCATAAAATGTAAAAACTGACATAATATATCTATTTATAGTTAGGGTACTTTCATCCTACTATTTACTCTATTTTTTCTTTATTTTATTATTTTATAAAAAGGAACTCTATTTTACTCCCTATCAAATGAAAAAATGAAACATCCCTTTTTATTTTCCGTTAAACAATTATTTTAATTAATAAAATTATTTCTCCTAATTTATTTAATTATAAAAACCTCATTATTTTTCTAAAACTATATTTATTTTTAAATAAAACACCTTTTAATTTATTTTACGAAAAATAGGTTGTTACATTTAACTGCACAAAATACAAATATTTACCTCACAATGAGGGGTTCCACTCATGAATTTAGTCTCACACTTCTGTCTAAGATTATTAGAGTTTTCAAGTTGAGTACAAAAGTGGGTCACTCTCACAAAGAGGGTTGAAGATAAAATGTATATTTCTCACTTAGTGATATGCTTTTGCTGTACTATTTTGGGAATGCTTTAACTTGTCATGCCTTTGGAAAATGCTTCAAATAGATCCCACAAAGACTGTTGAGGTGGGATTCACAAAACTAACTAGCTTCTAGAGCAAGTAAGCCATTTTACAACTTTCATGAAGTGACAATATGCAGTATCATTATGAGGTTCCATTCTAAGGGACCTTTCTCATGGACATTCTAAAGAACCATTAAAATAGTCGTTCTGATTTTTCTAGAGAACTATAGGACAAGTGGTCTCAATAACTTAAGAGGGGGTGAATTAAGTTTCAAAATTTTCACTAACAAACTCTTAACCCCCTTCTAAATGATAGGCTCAGAATGCAAAAGAAGAAGCAAAAATCAATTTAATAATATTCTTTAAACATGCAAGACAAAATTGATTACAATAACATAAATGAGATAAGGGAAGAGAGAAATTCAAACTCGATTTATATTGGTTCGGCCACTTCCCATGCCTGCGTCCAGTTCTCAAGCAACCTACTTGATATTTTCCACTATCTTTGTAAAAATCTTTTTTACAACTTCTAAACACCCAAGGAATCCCTTTCCCTTGTGTTCAGGAAACTCACAATACAAGAGACAACCAGTCTCTTGATTACAATTGACTTTTTGAGAAGAACAAAAAGATTTCTCTCCTTTAGAGTGGATAATACAATTTGAAGTTCCTGGATGAACTTTCAATAGATTTGCAAGTGTTTGCCCAAGAGTTGTTGAGAGAGCATTTGACAATGAAGTTCTCTTGGAATATCTCTTTCTTGCTTTTCGAAGTCAAACACACACATATATATAGGCCCTCCGTGCCTTTTCAAAATGGTTTGAAAATATGTGTCTTTTCAAAAAGTTTTTTCTGAAATTTTTCACTGGTAATCGATTACAAACATCTGGTAATCGATTACACAGTTATATTTTGAAGGGTCATGACTTTTGAATTTGAATTTCAAGAGTTTTGTTGCTGGTAATCGATTACAGACATCTGATAATCTATTATAGGTTCAAAATTCAAATTCAAAACCTTTTTAACATCTATTTTTCAAAATTGTCTTCTGGTAATCGATTACATTGCCTGGTAATCGATTACCAAAGTCTTGGATGTCTTGGAAACACTTTGTTTTGAGGCAAGGCTTGATCTTGAGTTAATATTGTAGCAAGGCTTTGTTTGTTGAAGCAACATTGTATTAATCTTAAAGCAATGTTTATCCTTTGAAGCAACCTTATTTGATTCTTCTTTGGCATCATCAAAATCATGTATTCATACATTCACATTCTCCCTTTTTTTGATGATGACAATCATTATCAAGCAAATTCTTTTTGACATCATCAAAATCTGCATGATTTACAAGAACAAATCCATACTTAATGAATTATTTTGTTGAGGTTCAGATTGACATCCCATTCTGATGTAGTACAACTTCATCACTCTTAACACTTCTTCATAACTTTAAGCATTCTGAAGTTGATATTGTCAAAACTTTCACATTTATTGCTCTTTTTTATCCTTGGATGATTTTGATTGTCTAGAAAAACTAATATTTGTTGCAAGTCCAGCCAAGTTACAAGCCTAAAAGACTCGGAGATTCATGCTTTTATGTGATATTTTTTTATGAAAAATAGGATGAAGAACAAAGTTAAGTTGAGGCATTCAATGTGCAAATGAGTGGAAGTGATAACATTGGAAAATCATGCCTTGAGTGAAACACTTGAATTGAGAGGGGTCATGCAAAGTAGTGAATTCTCATTCATAAGATGTTATGCTTCTCAATCTAAAAAATTTGCTTTCATGATTTTGATGATTCTTTCTAAACATTCTTGCACATTCCCTTAGTCTTGCATTATTTGGAATCCCATTGTGATGATATGTGCGCTTAATGATTTTGACCATTGTTGTGTTTGTGTAAATAATTTTCTTCACCCTTTGTTGGATTTTGTGTTGCTTGGGGACAAGCAATTGTATAAGTTTAGGGTATTTTGATAATTCTTTTTCACACCTTATTTTGTGAGCAATTATCTTAACTTTTCTTTAGAATTTTTGTTCATAATTGTTTTGTTAATAAATTGTATAATTTGGTTTTAGAAACTAAAAAAGATAGTTTTTGACGTTTTTGTGGAAATTTAGATGTTACAAGAACATATTTTGGTCAATAAAGAATGAAAAGTTGCAGACATGATGTCGCCAAAGTGAGATGAGCTTTTTCTGCAACGAAACAAGACTCTTGATCAGCAGGAAAGGGTGAAGATTCAATACGACGAAGCTGCACTTCACCACAACGAAACTACATATCTAAAGACCCATGAGACAACAAAAACTCACCACAGTGAGTCAACTTTTTACCTCAATGAACAAGGTTTGGAAGCATTAAGATCAAGTGTAGAAGTCTTTAGTGTATAACTGAAATTTTGCTACAAAAAATTATGTTTTCGCTAAAGTGAAAATCCTCTTAGGCACAAAAAAAATGTAATATCAACTTTAGACAAAGAGCTTATGACATCCTTTGTATAGACTTTTGGTTCATTTGTGAACTTCAGAAATAGAATATTGAACTCTATCCCTTTTCTCTTTTCTCTATCTCTTTTCCTCCATTGTTACTCTTTCTTGAGGTTCTATTTGGATCTTTCATGATCCAAATAAGCTAAATTTGACAATTGTTGAATGATCGAACTAGAATTCAAGTATGTAATTTTTTGTTTTCTTATCAATTCTGATACTTAATGTGATTGTATTTCAATTCTAAACTTAGATGAATGTTATGAGTGATCAACCTAGCTTTTAGGGATTTGGATTGTGTGGAAACAAGTTCAAATCCTAGATTTGAATTTAAATTCTACAAGGATTTTATGTCATGAATGAATCAAGCACTTACATTTGTATAGATTTATTGATCTAGCTCTAAGTTTTTAGGTCTAAATCACCTAAGAAATTAGGGATTTAGCTTGGAACTCAATGATTAATCACTAAGAAATGAATTTCATATGAGAATTATATGGATTTCATCTCAGTAACACTTGTTTTTTGTTTGAATTCATTTTTCGCTCCAAAAATTCCAAAAACATTTTATTTTCACTTTTGCGAATTAGGCATTCACTACAGAAAAATCTCTTCTTTTCAAAAAGATAAAACTCTGGCATTCACCATAGCAAATTGACAACTTCTGTAGCGAACATTTCTAAAAATTATTTGTTGATTTCCTTTGTATTGCACATGGTCTCTGTGGATATGATAACTCTTATACTTAGTGTTTGTTTTTACAATTAGACTAGGTTCACTTGCTTATTATGTCTGAAGCACAACAACATTATTGGACAAAAACAATTATGTTATGTATCATTATTTTGATTTTAAATTGTAAAGTTTTCAACTTACTTATATACACAGAATGGTATACATCTTGTATAAATTGTCTACCAGATACCTATAAACATAGCCATAATGTGTAACTTCCTTTTATGCGTTTAAATATTCTATGCATGTGTATATCAAACAATTATATAGCAAGTTCCATTCAGTACTAGAAACCCCACTCTATTATGAGTTTGAAGAATGCTGAGTTTAGGTTTACTTAAACACGAAAAACTTACCCTTATTTTCACCAAATAAAAAACAAATTTTGTTTTCATCATTTCTAAATGAAAACAAGTCCTATTCCCCATAAATGAAAGCCTCACATGTAGTTATAAGTAATTATGTCAAATATTTTAACTTATGAACATATTAAACATTTGTGACTAATTTGCTGACATTGGTTTTCAAAAACCAATGTTGAGTTACTTCATTATTTAAAAACAGATGTTGTGGGATTTTTTATAATGATTTTCTAGCACAAAATATCCTCAAGCTCCCTCATTTTGCCTTTCTAACTCTTACTCTTACTATAAATCCATTGCTTTCGCACTCACGACATTGAAACTCCCTCACCGCTGACACTGCAACCTCTTGTGGCACCGCTCCGCCTCTTGCTCCTCCACTCTCTTTCTTTTCGCCTGTATATTCTCACCTCTCGGTTCTACTTCGTTCGTGCCACCACAACACAAGCATTGCTCACTCACGATGCCAAACTTCCTCACCAATGCCAAGCTGCAAGACCTTCGCACTGCTGCACCACCGCTAGACCTCATCATTCCTCACTCAATCTCAGACTCTCAGCACCTCACTGGCACAATTAGAGACAGTCCTCATCGGACCTCAAGTTTTATTTTTTGTCTTTGTTATCCTTCAATGACTACAAATACTAATAGTTTGAAACTTTGAATATACTATTTCATATGGGATTTGTGCTGGTGAGAGAATTCTATGTTCTGTTTGTTTTCCAGAAATGTTAAAGCTGTCAAATTTGTAGTTAATCTTAAATTATGTGTTTTGTTTGTTTTCTTATAATGGGACTTTATGTTGGTGTGAGAATTCTGCAACATCCTTAGGCCACCAATTTTTTCCAATAGTTAATATGATTAGAGAGAGAAAAATAATGAATAAAAATGTGTACGTGAAGGGAAACTTGAAGTACCTCTTGCAATTTTGATGCAACACCATAGAAAAACAAATAATGAAACATTAATTGATTACTTTGTACTTAAAGAGTAGAATTTTCCTAAATAGTCAAATTATATGAAAGCAGAGATCCATGTTTAAACTGGTAGAGCAGGGTTAGTCCATCTAACAACCAACCACAATAGAGTTACACATTGATCCATTTAACCTGATAAGAATCCTCATGCACTCTAGGTTAAAAAATTTTATTCTCTGTCACAGACCCAAGATGATGTTAGGGTTTTTAACTTGAAGCAAAAAATTGATACTTTGAAAATAGGAATATCATTCTTGGTTTTCAAAAATGGGTATATGCATTGTGTCTTTCAACTTTGTGGCATGTACTAGACCAATCCCATATCTCTTGGTTTACTACTAGTAGGTAGACATGCATATTTATTTTTAAGCAGTTCTAGCTTTTAAGCCAAAGGATAATTTTAGATTAGAGACTATACAATGTTGGATTAATAGTTGCTAACTAAATAGATTTAAGGCAAAATAGATGTTGTGGATTAATAGTAACTTTTATATTGTAAGACGAATGAAGATCAAAAGAATTAGAATGAAATGACTAAGACAATGATAAAGATTAATAGAAAACTAGAGCAAATGTTCAACACAATTCATATTAAGGATCAAGTTAGGAATTTCAAGACTATTCTCAAATAAATATGACATGATATAACACATTAGTAGTGCTTATATTAGTTTACTTTAAATGTAGCCTTATGGTGAACTGAGTTGGTCGTTTGCTGTATGATGGAAGGATCAACTAGAGTATACTTGGCATCTGCTAAATAGTAATGGCAACATGCACTCTGTTACATACAACCAAGATCTGGTGAACCCAACTATACTGGCTGGATGGACAGAACTCAAATTTCTATGGACTAACAAAAAATCACAAAGTGACCATGACCCATTTTGAATAAAGTGTTTTCTTCTTGACCATCTTTAAAAATAGTTGTCAACCAAAAGATTATCCTAAATGATACTCCTTCTACCACCAAATTCCTAACTCGGACACTTTTAAAGTCATGTTGAATGAGTACAAAGTGACTTGCAACAGTTTGGTAAGTAACTCAGCATTGTATATAATCAGTACAAAAGTACCTTTGTGTGTCAAAATTTAAAATCATATACATATCTAAGATGAACTTAATGTTAATTTCAGGATGTGTCAAGTACCATGTACTCATTTATGAAAGGTGCAAGATTAACCCATCTAAATTGGAAAGGATTAAGGAATGTGGGGTTGTTTATAATCATTGGAGTAAGTCTACAAAAATTGGTTATGGATGGCACATTTTTGCACAATTACAAAATTTGGAAGCTGGAACTCAAATTATATTTGAGTTCTTAGATGCAACATCTAACTTTATTTTATTTTGAATTTATTTGTAATTTAAGTACATTATATTATATTAATATCTGTAATTTTTGTTTATAACTCTTAGTGGTATATTTTGTGGGAAATGATAATTGAAATGTTTCTGCTAGGATTTTTTTTTTGCTAACTTATCGTTTTGTGGATAGACATGTTATTATATAAAATATATTGAATATTATAATTTTATTATATTTAGTTTTCATTTACTTCTTTTCAAGGATGACTTATGTTTATTTTTAGAGTTTTCACAACTTTGAATGGTAAGTTGTGCTATGTATAATTACAGTTGGTAATTAAAAAAAACAGACAGATATTAAAAAAAAATTCAAAAACACAAATCGATTTTTCTAAAAGTCGATGTTGTGGTTTCCAAACAATATCAGTTTTTTTGGTGAGCATAAAATAACATCAATTTTTGAGAAAATCAATGTTGTGTATTAATTTAACATCGTTTTCAAAAACTGATGTTAACGTTAACACTTTTAACGTCGGTAGTTTCAACACCAGTTAATCATCAATATTGAAAGTTCTTAATAATCAATATTAAAAGCCTATTTTTTAGTAATGTGTATATAGCCTTTTTCTACAATTGAAGCACATCAAAATTCAACAAGCCTTTTATATAATAACACCAATTATCATAATTTCCTTTGGTAAATATATTTTGCACAATCATTGCAGTCTTATTCTCAGCCATTTGGATGTGGTTATGGAATTTACTCCTATTATTATATGTTCTTTTATGGTTGGGATGTTTTGAGTACTGTCTTTTGTAAGGTGTTCCCTTTTGTACTCATGTGTTTTAACAGTTTAGATGTACCTTATGCTTAACCTGTTCTTTAATAAGATTACTCATTTGGCTTTTAAAAAAAACTTGATGAATCTTCAACTCATGGAGATTTATTAAACTAATTTAGGTTATTAAATAAAAAAAATAATGACAATAATAAGAAAATTTCACAGAATCTCTTGAAAGTGTTCTTCTTAACTCTCTAAATCAAACTTTTGTTTGATAATCCATTGTATTGGTGAAACAGAAAAAGAAAAAGAAAATTTTTGTTACTTCGACACATGATATAAGAGTAGGATCTTCAAGTTAAACTAGGATCAAGATTGCCCTTTAGCTATAATACATTATTATTCTACTATATAGTATTCAATGTTAAGTTCCTTATTTAAAAATAAAAAATAAAAGTTAAATGCATAATATATATATATATATATATATATATATATATATATATATATATATATATATATATATATATATATATATCCTATTAAAAAAAGTGACTAATAGTGTGTTAGAACAAAGGATAAAAGTTTGAAAAAAAAAGAAAGAAAAAAAAAGGCTTCAAGTCCCACATCGCTCAGGATAAACACTTGAATAGTGTTTCACTCCCTATATAGAGAGCTCATTTCTTCATTTTTCCTTGCCCTAGTTGAGAAGCATTTCCTCAACTTTTCTTTCTCCCTCCCATATTTCAGTCGATGCATTTTCGGCAAACTTCTCCCTCTTTCTTTCTATCGCTCTAAAATTTCGGTTGGATATAAGAGTGACTTTTTAAAGTCATATTTTTGGTTGGCTATAAGAGTGACTTTTTTGGTTTGCCATAAACTATTGTTTCAACAATTTTAAGACAAATTCGGCTCTGCTATGGCTACCGTAGATATTACTGGCTCGAACAGCAATGACCTCAACAAACCTTTTAGGTTTGAAGGGTATCATTTCAAACGTTGGCAACAAAAGTTGATGTTTTCTATGAGAAAAGTTGCCTATGTTTTGAACACTGATATTTTGGTGGTACCTGAGGATGCTGAGAAGGAAGTGAAGGATAAAAAGACTATGGAATTAGCTCTTTGGAATGAAAATGATTACCTATGCAAGAATTTCATTCTGAATGGGTTAGCTGATGATCTCTATGATTATTATAGCCCGTATAAGTCTGCCAAATTAGTTTGGCTGGCTCTGGAAGAGAAGCATGATACTGAGGAAGCTGGGACTAAAAAGTATGATGTTAGCCGCTACCTCAAGTATCAAATGATTGATGATAAATCAGTAGAGTCTCAATCCCATGAGATACAGAAAATTGCTCAAGAGTCATGCATAGCTGTGACTGGAGATGTTGAACTGAAGTTTACCTCTGGAAAGACTTTGATTCTCAAAGATGTGATGCATACTCCAGAGATGAGAAAGAATCTGGTTTCTGGTTTTCTTTTAAACAAGGCTGGGTTTACTCAGACCATAGGTGCAGATTTATTTACTTTGACCAAGAATGGGGTATTTGTAGGGAAAGGGTACGCCACTGATGGCATGTTCAAATTGAATCTTGATATTAATAAATTTTCTCCTTCTACTTACATGCTGTGTGATTTTAATATCTGGCATTCTAGACTTTGTCATATAAATAGTCGTTGCATATCTAACATGAGTAACTTAGGTTTTATTCCAAAGCCATCTTCAAATCACTTTGAAAAATGTTTTTTTTGCAGTCAATCTAAAATAACTAAGAAATCACATAAATCAGTAGTTAAAGAATCTGAGCCATTGGATTTAATACATTCTGATATATGTGAATTTGATGGAACGTTGACCAGAAATGGAAAACGATATTTTATCACTTTTATTGATGACTGCTCTGATTATACATATGTATATCTTATGAAAAATAAAAGTGAAGCGCTTGACATGTTTAAGTTATTTGTAACAGAAATTGAAAATCAATTCAATAAGAAATTAAGAAACTTCGAAGTGATAGAGGCACAGAGTATGATTCCAGTTTGTTTAATGAGTTTTATAATTTGCATGGAATCATACATGAGACGACTGCTCCATATTCACCTGAAATGAACGCTAAAGCTGAAAGAAAGAACTGAACTTTTACAGAATTAGTTGTAGCTACTATGTTGAGTTCTAGTGCAACATCTTTTTGGTGGGGTGAAATTTTGTTAATTGTTTGTTATGTGCTAAATAGAATCCCTAAATCAAAAAGTAAGACATCTCCCTATGAGATATTAAAGAAAAGACAACCAAATTTGTCTTATTTGAGAACTTGGGGATGTCTGGCCTATGTAAGGATCCCAGACCCTAAGAGGGTTAAACTTGCAAGTATAGCCTATGAATGTGTGTTCATTGGTTATGCTATTAATAGCAAAGCGTATAGGTTTTATGACCTAAACGCAAAAGTGATCATAGAGTCAAATAATGCTGATTTTTATGAAAATAAATTTCCTTTTAAATAGTGGGGGTACTTCATCCAGTTATCTTCCTACTATTAGTAGTGAAAATCTTGCACAACCAGAACCAGATATAGAGCCTCGAAGAGGTAAGAGAGCAAGAATTGCTAAAGATTATGGGCCCGATTATATGGCCTATACATTAGAGGAGGATCCATCAAACCTCCAAGAAGCTTTGTCTTCTTTGGATGCTGACTTGTGGCAAGAAGCCATTAATGATGAGATGGATTCTTTTGAATCTAACAAGACATGGCATTTAGTAGACTTGCCTCCTGGTTGCAAACCAATTGGTTGTAAATGGATCTTGAAAAAGAAACTAAAACCTGATGGTACTATGGATAAATACAAGGCTCGCCTTGTAGCCAAGGGTTTTAGGTAAAGAGAGAATGTGGATTTCTTCGACACCTTTTCACCTGTCACTAGAATAACATCTATTCGGGTGCTAATATCTCTTGCTGCTATTCACAGTCTAGTGGTACACCAAATGGATGTTAAAACTGCTTTTTTAAATGGTGAATTGGAAGAGGAAATCTATATGGAACAACCTGAAGGGTTTGTGATTCATGGACAAGAAGATAAAGTCTGCAAGTTAGATAAATCTTTGTATGGTCTAAAACAAGCACCTAAGCAGTGGCATGAAAAGTTTGATAACTTACTAGTCTCGAATGGTGTTAAGGTGAATGAAAGTGACAAATGCATTTACTACAAATCTGTAAATAATATTTGCACTATCATATGTGTATATGTCGATGACCTTCTCATATTTGGTTCAAATAGTCATGTAGTGAACGATGTGAAATCATTGTTGTGTAACAACTTTGATATGAAAGACCTCAGAGAAGCAAGTGTAATCCTTGGTATTAAGATTACTAGGTCAAAAGAGGGAATTTCTCTGGATCAATCTCACTACATTGAGAATATCTTAAAGAAATATGACTACTTTGACTGTAAACCTGCTAGTACACCATATGATCCAAGTGTAAAACTATTTAAGAACACTGGTGAAGGTATACGACAAACTGAGTACGCAAGTATCATTGGCAGCCTTAGGTATGCCACTGATTGTACTAGACCCGACATAGCCTATGTTGTGGGATTATTATGCAGGTTTACTAGTAGACCTAGTATGGAGCACTGGCATGCTATTGAAAGGGTAATGAGGTACCTTAATAGAACCATAAACCTTGGATTACATTATAAAAGGTTTCCCACTGTACTTGAAGGAAACAACGATGCAGATTGGAACACTCTTTTAGATGATTCCAAAGCAAACAGCGGCTATATATTTAGCATAGTTGGTGGGGTTGTTTCTTGGAAGTCAAAGAAACAGACTATCTTAGCTCAGTCCATTATGGAATCTAAGATGATAGCACTAGCAACTGCTAGTGAGGAAGCAAGTTGGCTGAGAAGCTTACTTGCAGAGATTTCTTTATGGGAAAGATCGATATCAGCTGTGTTGATCCATTGCGATAGTACCGCGGCTATTGCAAAAATTGAGAACCGTTATTACAATGGTAAGAAATGATAGATATGTCGTAAGCACAGCACTGTTAGAGAATTACTCTCAACAAGAGCTGTTAGAGTGGATCATGTACGCACTGATGATAATTTAGCAGATCCTTTGACAAAAGGATTAGCTAGAGAGAAAGTCCATAACACTTAATGGGATTATTGCCCTTACTGCGATGATCATTCATGATGGTAACCCGAACTAAATGACTGGAGATCCCAAGAACTAGGTTCAATGGGTAATAACAAGTTATGAAGTGATATGAGATGAACATGCTGTTATAAGTGAAAGCAGCATGATTCCTGAAGTAACAAGAGGATGAGTTATGAAAAAAATTAATAATTCTTAATGAGATCTATACTCTACGTTGAGTGGAGTACCTAGGCTACAGGAGTACTCTTGATAGACTCACCTATGTGAATGTTGAAGTGGGGGCCGCTTCATATGAAATTTTGGGCAAAAATTTCTAGAGCGTTCACTATACCGGGATAGACGTGCATGGCCTTTAACGCACGAGCTTTATAGAATACACCTATGAAAAGGATGTGTGTGGTTTGATGTCGGAGATAGAGTTCAAGACTTCGAGTCACTCTAGTAAAATCTGAATCTTACTCACTATGCAAAGGTTCAAGTTGTATGACACCTTTGTTTATGCACAATTTTATGAAATCCTCGAAAATATTCTTTTCAAATTTCAAGTGGGGGATTGTTAGAACAAAGGATGAAAGTTTGAAAAAAAAAAAAGAAAGAAAAAAAAAGGCTTCAAGTCCCACATCGCTCAAGATAAACACTTGAATAGTGTTTCACTCCCTATATATAGAGAGCTCATTTTTTCATTTTTCCTTGCCCCAGTTGAGAAGCATTTCCTCAACTTTTCTTTCTCCCTCCCATATTTCAGCTGATGCATTTCTGGCAAACTTCTCCCTCTTTCTTTCTGTCGCTCTAAAATTTCGGTTGGCTATAAGAGTGATTTTTTAAAGTCATATTTTTGGTTGGCTATAAGAGTGACTTTTTAAAGTCATATTTTCGGTTGGCTATAATAG
Organism: Glycine max; assembly: GCF_000004515.6. Lineage (NCBI taxonomy): Eukaryota > Viridiplantae > Streptophyta > Magnoliopsida > Fabales > Fabaceae > Glycine > Glycine max. The sequence continues at coordinate 26,034,910 of NC_038252.2, forward strand.
TGACTTTTTAAGTCATATTTTCGGTTGGCTATAATAGTGACTTTTCAAGTCATATTTTTCGGTTGGCTATTAGAGTGATTTTTCAAGTCATATTTTCGGTTGGCTATTAGAGTGACTTTTCAAGTCATATTCTCGGTTGGCTGTTAGAGTGACTTTTCAAGTCATATTTTCGGGTGGCTTTAGAGTGATTTTTCAAGTCATACAAGAGGGTGTTGTAGAAGCAAAGCTTCATGGTGAATCAAAATTGATTCAAAGATGTGTTGATGATAACAATGATGATAACAAAAGATGATGACAAAGGTGATGACAAAAAGCTCAAAGGTCAATCAAAGGATGAGTTCAAGATGTTCAAGAAGGAATCAAGAACAATTCAAGACTCAAGAGGAAAGGTTGAAGGACACTTCAAGATTCAAGAGGAAAGTTGAATCAAGAATCAAGATCAAGATTCAAGATTCAAGGTTCAAGAACTCAAGAGAAGACTTAATCAAGATAAGTATGAAAAGGATTTTTCAAAAACTGAGTAGCACATGGATTTTTCACAAAACATGTTTACCAAAGAGTTTTTACTCTTTGGTAATCGATTACCAGATTGCTGTAATCGATTACTAGTAGCAAAATGTTTTTGAAAAAATTTTCAAATTGAATTTACAATGTTCCAATTAATTTCAAAAGGTTGTAATCGATTACAATGTTTTGGTAATCGATTACCAGTGCCTTTGAACGTTGAAATTCAAATTCAAATGTGAAGAGTCACATCCTTTCACATAAAAGCCTTGTGTAATCGATTACACTAATTTGGTAATCGATTACCAGTGACTGTTTCTGAATAAATCAAAAGATGTAACTCTTCAAATAGTTTTTGACTTTTTCAAATTGGTTTTTAAGTTTTTCTAGAAGTCATAACTCTTCTAATGGTTGTCTTGACCAGACATGAAGATTCTATAAAAGCAAGGCTTTGTTTTGCATTTCAAGTATCTTGAACACTTATTCATACAATCCTTTACAAGCCTTGAATCTCTTTGAACTTCTTCTTCTTCTTTGTACCAAAAGCTTTCCAAAGTTTTCTGGTTTTCTAAACCTTGAAAACTTGTGCTATTCATCTTTTCATTCTCTTCTCCCTCTGCCAAAAAGAATTTGCCAAGGACTAATCGCCTGAATTCTTTTTGTGTCTCTCTTCTCCCTTTTCCAAAAGAACAAAGGAATAACCGCCTGAATTCTTTTGTGTCTCCCTTCTCCCTTGTCAAAGAATTCAAAACAACACAGTCTGAGAATTCTTTTGATTCTTCCCTTTCCCTAATACAAAAGTGTTCAAAGGACTAACCGCCTGAGAATTCTTTTGTATCCTCATTCACAAAGTATCAAAGGTTTAACAGCCTGAGATCTTTGTCTTAACACATTGGAGGGTACATCTTTTGTGGTACAAGTAAAGGGTACATCTACTTGGGTTTGACTGAGAACAAGAGAGGGTACATCTCTTGTGGATCAGTTCTAGTGGAGGGTACATCCACTAAGGTTTCAAAGAGAACAAGGGAGGGTACATCCCTTGTGGATCTTTGCTTGTAAAAGGATTTTTACAAGGTTGAAAAAAATCTCAAGGACCGCAGGTCGCTTGGGGGCTGGATGTAGGCATGGGTTGTTGCCGAACCAGTATAAAAACTCTTGTATGTTTGTCTCCTTCTTCCCTACTCTTTTACTTTACGCTGTGCATTTTAGTTTTCGCTTTTACTTTTGGTTAAGTTTCTCTTCTACTCCTTATTCTCTTAACAACTTAGTAAATGCCTTAGAAGAATAATTTTTTAATTAGTAAAGGTTTAGGAATAATTAATTCAACCCCCCTTCTTAATTATTCTGAGGCCACTCGATCCAACAGGTGTAATTCTAGAAAAGGTTCCCTCAGTATAGTAGTGGGAATCTTATACAGTGATCTGGGCTGTTTTATCTTAAGGACTTCGTGGTTGATAGTCTGCTTGCACAATTTTTTGGCAGTACCACGAAACGTCTTAAAGAAAACGACATTGTCCGCGACTCAGCCAGTAATTTTTCCGGTTTGCCATAAACTATTGTTACAATATATCATGATGGTGACTAATATGTACAGTACCTTTTAATTTACTAATTATTTTTTGCTAATAACTTTTTTCTTTGCAATCATAATTTTCCACACTTCAATTTTTATACCCACTTTAAACTCCATCTAGATTTTCTCTCCATTCAAACAAACAAACATAAGATATAGTTAATGTACATTTTATGTAAACACGATTTCAAAAATTTGGAAGAAAAATAATATGGAACATACACAAAAGCCCAGTTTTCTCTGGGCTTGTCTCTCCCTAGTACCCAAGTAAAGTGCAGACAGAGTATTATTGGTTTTTCTGTATGGTGGGAAACATAGAAAGAAAAACGACGGAAAAAGAGAACAAACAAAAATGAGAATCAAGGGTGCAACGTGGCTATGGTCATTACATCGAAGAAGAGGACCCAAACCAGCTAGTGGTTGTTCAAAAACAAACATTTCATTTCATCCAACTCTTGATGGGAGTTCCCCACTTTGCAATACATTATAGCTGTACTTCAATCGAATTTTCTTTTTAATTGGAATTTATTAGGTCAATTAGGCATTTTTCCAATGATGATAATGAAATCAAACCTAAATTTTCCACACTTTAATAATGAAGGCTTCTATAGTTAACTTATATAGTATTTTTTATGTTTCTAATGATGATAATGAAACCAAACCTAAATTTTCATATATCTACTTCAACCTCTCACTACTTCATCGATCCTAATGGGTTTATTAAATTATATAGTAATTCGTTATTCTGTTGTGATATTGTGTAATTATATATCATGTCACCTTTTATTTAATGCTATATATAAGTTAATAGAATTAAACTCAAATAGATAGCTAGATAATAGGACAAAATAATAAACAAATCACAATTTAAATAGTCATATACGATGATGTATATTTTTGAGAAACTAAATAAAAAATGTTTTTATTTTGATGGGCACGTGATGACGATTGATTAATTGGTTCTGTTTCACGACTGGACAGCATCAAGCATCCATCACAAAACAGACCTTTGAATGGTACCGTATTCAAGCTTGCATGTGCTTGTGTACCTTATTACGTTCCCGGTCTCCGAGAAAATCGATGGCCAAATCTCCAAACAAGTGAATATCAATTTGTTCAGTTAAATCATATGGAGAAATAGAGACCGTCATGATTCTTTTCGTGGACGAAGTGAAGTCTAAGGGTTCATGTTTTGTATATAAGAAAATTCTTAAATTAGATAATTAGCTGTAAGTATTACTCAGACACGGCAAATCTTCACATTTGATAGTCGACCAAGTAATTTACTTCAAATCCAGAACACTTAAGATTAAGATTAGAGGAAAAATTTATTTTTTTACTAGAAAGATAAAAATATCTCTTAAAATTAAAAGTTATCTATTATCATAGAAAAAATAAGATATAATCATATATTTCTTTATTTACATTATCTTATAAAGGAAATTGAAATCTTACAATTTAATTTTACTTCTATAAAAGGGGATCACTAAGGTTCACATGAACCAATTCTAATCTAACCTATATTCTGATTCTAATCCAACCTATATTCTAATACATGTATAACCCTGTGTCACTAACTTAAACATCGAAATGGCTTGGTAGGTACACCCCACCATCATTCATCGAGGAGCTGATGGGTGAACACCAACATGAGGAAAACTTTCCCTTTGACCATCACTACGCTAAATAATCAATGGAAAAAACGACGATGACACCAATGCCATCCAATAGAGAAAGCGACCATGCGAGCAAGAATCCACCATGCTAGGGATACTTGCCATGGGTGCCCCTGAAAAGGGGAACCCAACCTATGTAAGAAACCACCTACAACATTGGACAAGTTGAGAGCAAGGACTACCAGATTCATCGAGATGGAAGATATTACCAGATTTAGAGAGAAAGTACATGGAGAATCATCAAAGAAACCAGCGGAGCGAGAGATTAAAATCGAGAGCAGTTACAGCAAAGGAAAGTACAAAGTAGATAGACTATCTCGGTCCAAATTCAGTCACTACACCCCACTGATAGAGAATTGAAGTCGAGTACTAGAAAAAGCATGTGGTGTAGAGTTGATTCAGTTGCTGACTAAGAACTGACCTCCACTAGAAGCAGACAAGTCCAACTATTGTCATTACCATCGAGTGGTTGGTCACAACACAAAATAGTGCACTACCCTCAAGGACAAGATAGAAAAATTTATCCAAAAATAGTAGCTACAAAGGTTCATTAAGGATAAGGAGCCTTCACGAGAGGAAGAAAGGGAGCGTGATAGAAGCCGAGAAGGAAACAAGACTCGGGAGACCATAAAAGCACAGTGTCAGGATGAGACTTCACCACCCGAAACATAGATTAAAGGTGTGATCAACATGATACAAAGAGAGTTTTCAAGAGGTGGAAGCTCAAACTCAGCACGCAAATGCTATGTCAATAGCCTTAAGACTGTCAACTTGGTCGCGACTGAAAAGAAGGTCGTGAAAAGCCTAACCCGCATCACTTTCATTGATGGCGATTTTGAGGGGATAAAGCAAATGCACAATTGATAGTAATAACAACCCAGAAGAGCAACTCAACAACACAGGAAACAATAACAGGCCAAAGACGATTGCAAGGAAGCCCAATTACCTGCAAGACTTCATCTAAAAAGCACCAAAGCCATCAACAAGGGAGTTAGGAGACATGAGCTCGTGAAATAGATTCCACTAAGTAGCCACTCCACTAAGTAACTAATTCATTTAGGCGCCAAAACCAATTCTGTTATGAAAGATTTGTATTCAAAATCTAGTGAAAATTCAGTATAAATATGTAATAAGTGGAATGAATGAAGGAGGCTGAAACTTATCTCAATTTATTTTCGTTTCTTCTTTAATTTTGCACCCGAGATCCCTATCAACTGGTCCGACCTGCCATCCTCCCTTCACCATGCCCAAACACCATACCCGCCAGGTCACTTCCGATAAGCTTGAGGAAGCCATCAACCGCCTTACACAGGGCCAGGCTTCTCTCAATTAGAACCACAACACTCTGAATTCAAAGATGGATTCTATCCACACAGCACTCAATGCCAAAATTGATTCAATTTTGGAACGTTTCACCACAATCATGGTGACTCCGTCTTCTCCATCTTCTCTTCAGCCGCCTCCTCCACTGCCTGTTCATCAACCTCACATGAAGCTGGAGGTTCCACGATTCGATGGCCACGATCCCCTTGGCTGGATATTTAAAATATCTCAGTTCTTCGATTATCAGGCCATTCTAGAGCACGAACGCCTCACCATCGCCGCCTTCTACATGGACGGTCCCGCCTTGTCGTGGTTCCAGTGGATGTCACGCAATGGCTATTTCCCTTCGTGGCCAGCCATGCTCCAGGCTCTGGAGTCACGATTCGCCCCTTCTTATTACGATGATCCCCAGGGCACGCTATTCAAACTTCGGCAGACCGGTACAGTCACAGAGTATCTGACGGAGTTCGAAAGCTTGGCGAATCGTACCTTTGGTCTCACACCATCCTGCTTGCTTAGCTGTTTCGTGTCCGGGCTCATCCTGGAGCTTCGCCGCGAGGTGCAAGCGCTCTGTCCTATGTCCTTGCTGCAAGTGACGGAGCTCGCGCGACTCCAGGAGGATAAGATGTTGGATCATCGTTCCAGCCACTATAGCTACTCGTCCTCTTCTCTGACTCCGCCAAAACCCCAGGCCCCTTCCGCGAACCCTACCCCTCGCCTTCCTGTCAAGCGTCTTACTGCAGAGGAACTGGCGTTCCGTCGCGACCAAGGCCTTTGTTACCATTGTGATGACAAATGGTCTCCTGGTCACCGTTGCAGGATGCGTCTCCACCTGTTCATTGCCAACGAGGATTTCAATTTCTCCTCTGATTTTTTGGATTCCCCTTTGAATGTCGTGCCTGAGCCAGTGTTAGTTCCCTAGATCAGCTTGGATGCTATGGAAGGGACACTCGCTCCCCAAACCTTTCGCCTCTTGGGTTCTCTGCGCAACCACTAGGTGGTCATTTTTGTGGATGGCGGCTCCACCCACAATTTCATTCAGACGCGCATGGCGAAATTTTTTGCCCTCTCTTCTGTTTCCACTCCTGCCCTTCGAGTCATGGTGGGAACGGGAATACCCTAGATTGCGATACCCAATCCTTTCAGGTTCCACTTTCGATCCAGAACCACTGCTTTACCCTTGATTTATTCCATCTTCCCATATGTGGTGCGGATATAGTGTTTGGCGTTCAGTGGTTAAAGCTATTGGGCCCAATCACTATAGATTACCAAGCCTTGACCATGACATTCAAACATTTGGGCCGAGATATCACCCTCTGCATCGATGCACCCCCGTGCCCATCATCTGCCTCAGCCCATCAGCTTAAGAGATTACTCCAAGCTCAGAGCATCTCTGCTCTATTCCATATCACCACCATCCCAGCCCAACCAGCCCTGTCCTCACCCCTCACTTCCCCTATTCCCACCCCGTCAGCCATCTCCTCTGTCCTCTCCCACTACCCCGATATCTTCACAGAGCCAACTCAGCTACCACCACCCTACAACATCCAGCATCACATTCATCTCTTACCTCACACACCACCCATCAATGTTAAGCCATACCGTTATCCTCATTTTCAAAAAGGCCAAAATCGAAAGACAAATTGCCGCCATGCTCGCGGCCGGTTTGATTCAACCAAGCCAGAGCCCCTTCTCCTCACCAATCTTGTTGGTCAAGAAGAAGGATGGCACATGGCGCTGCTACGTCGATTATCGGGCGCTGAACGCCGTCATTGTGAAAGATCATTTTCCGATGCCAACCATCGACGAACTACTTGATGATTTAGGACAAGCTTCTTGGTTCTCCAAGCTCGATTTGCGCCAGGGATTCGATCAGATAAGAATGGCTGAGTCTGACATTCCAAAAACCGCATTTCGAACACATCAGGGGCATTACGAATTCACCTAACAATGATCCCATGGTAGTCAAACTGGAGATTTCTAACTTTATAGTGTGCAGAGTCTTGATTGACCAGAGGAGCTCGACCAATATTCTCTATTGGTCTACCTTCAAAAAATTTGATATTCCAACAAGTCAGATCAAGCCATTCTCTGAACAACTCATAGGCTTCTTGGGAGAGACAACTTACACAATGGGACATGTCAACTTGCTAACGACTTTCAGAAACGAGAAGTGTTCCAAGACCATAATGATCAGGTATCTCCTAGTCAAAGCACTCATTTCTTATAATATATTAATTTGGTGGGTGCACTTAATAAATTATGGGCTATTATTTCAACTCCCTATCAAGGGATGAAATTCCTGAGTATGAGTGGCAGGATTATCATCGTTGGATATGACCAAGTGACTACATGAAAATTCTATGATGCAAGTCTTAAGATTTCCATGGGGAAGAAAGTGGCAAAGCCCAAAGTACAACTAATACCATGAACCTTTCTCACTAGCAATCCAAAAGAAGCAGAGCTCAACCTTAGAGAAGCAAAGTCGAGAGCATAGCCCACTAAAGAAAAGAAGCCTTTCCAACTCGACAAAGAATCATCTTAGTGCACCAAACTAGGATGTCAGATGAGTACAAAAGTAAAAGAGTTCATACCCCAAGTGCTAACAAAGAATGTCGACCTCTTCGCATGGAACATCAGATATGTCTAGAATTTACCTTCAATAAAATTTTCCTTATCATTGTACTATATGTTCAATAGATCTTAGTAGACCAAAAGGTTTCTCCAACTAAAGACCCAATTTGGGACATAGATAAGACCAAATAACATTTGGCTTACTATAGATCGACAATTGTTATTGGCTAAAGTATAGGATGAATATAACAGCTAATTGGCTAAGGAAAGAGCAAAGAAGCTAAGTTACTCGACTAAGTATAGACTATGGATAACTTAGACCAAAAAAACTAAATTACTAGACTAAGTATGGACTGAAGATAACTAAGTTATTTTGCTAAACACACACCAAAGAAGTGAAGTTACTCAGCTAAAAATAGACCAAAAAGGATTAAGTTATTTGGATAAATATTTAAACCAAAGAAACTAAGTTGTTCAATCAAAGCAAGATTAGACTAAAACGCTTAGCTAACTAAAAGTAGATCGAGAATCAATTAAGTTATTCAATTAGTAGACCAATAAAAATTGGCTAAAATTCTCTAAATTATTCTTTTACCGAGTAATTCCTAATTAAAAATTAGAGAATGAAAAGCAATAAAAACGAATACAACATTTATAAGAAAAAAGTGTTAATTCATTAAAAAGTTGAAATCAAAGGGACCCTATTCGATAGGCCAAGTCCAAGCCTTTACATAAAAGGAAATAAAATACCAAGTTGTAGGCTAAGTAGGTTCTTCAATGGCACCCTCTACTTGAACTTCAGGAACCAACTCCCCTCCACAATTCACATCCTTATCAATGTCAAAGAGGGAGAGGTTGACTTCCTAGAAGAAGTATTTGGCTTGTCGGGTAGCCTTGAAGAAACCAACTTCACGAGTCTTAAGGATATCGACCTCAGTTTCATCGAGATCACTCTTCCATTTTTCCTCAGTTGTCTCTGCATTCACCTTAAGAACAATTTAGCCTATTAATAAGACAACCATGAGAATCACATTAATCTCAAAGAAAAAACTATGCTAAATAGTTTATAATATGGTCATGGAAATGGAAGTGATCTTGATCAAGTATCTATACACTTGAGGACTACATTACTTTAATATCTTTTTTGTTTTTTTGCTTTGTTCTTTTATGTAAATGACTTAGTAGTGTATTGACTTATTCTCAATGTGTTTTATGTGTGGTTAAGCCCATTGATATTGGGGTATATTAGTTATGTTATTTCTCTTTCTGTTAATTATATGCATATATTTTACATTATATATATTTTTTCAATGCAGATTGCAAAACAAGACTCAATGTCACTCACCTGATAGGGTATATATCAAGGAGCACAACCATATTTTAATCTTTATTTAATTATAATATAATTTTCTGAATGTTTAATTTATCTTAAATTTAATTTTTTTTTTACTTTATATTTGATCATTTGGGTATTGTAAATTATGTTCTATTTAGAATTTTAAAACAATTGTTTCTACTATGTAATATATTTAATCTTAATTCAAAATTTCATGTACAACTATTGTTCTTTCGTATCATGTCTTGTTTTCTATTACTTAAATTGACATCTTTTTTCTCATTTACAAAACCTATTTAAATGTATTTTTTTGTTGTGTTATAAATGATTCACTTTTTCTCTCATATAATATATTATTCACTTTTAAAGAAATTAATTTTACGCACACAAAAAAACAATCAAACATGTGTGGACATAATCAACACAACTTGTGCATGTTCATGGGTTACCGGCTAATATTAAAAAAAATAGATGGGATCATAGGTAAAAAAAAATCACAAAATAAGGCAACGATGTAGAAATGGTTTGAAAATGTGCAACATAATTGATTTTATGTTGCAATGCATAAATTAAATTATGTTGTAATATAATCGATTATATTTTTTCTCTTTTCTAGTTATCTTCTACTTCTCTTAAAAAAAACATACTTAATTTTTACTCTACTTTGTTTTGGTTTTCCTTTTATCACATACCTACATTATCTTCTTCTTATATTTCGAACACGCCTTTAGGTTAAGGGAGGCTTAAGCCTAATTCACATATAGTAGTTTAAGTATTGAACTAGTCTAAGTCATGTAACAACCTTGGATGTCATTACATGAAACACAAAAACCTTAATGAGGAAAGATTCATTTTTACTCCTTATAAAACTCTTGAATTAATTTAATTAACGAAAATACATATTTTTTCATGAATATGAGCACGCATATCATATAAACATCACCCAAAAAGGTCCTCAAGACATAAAACATAAAGGTATGTGTGCCCCAAGGCACTACATCATCAAACATCATAAACAAGTCTCCAAAAAATCTCAAAGTGTCCCATTAAAGGAATAAATATAACATAAATATTATGTCATGTTGACTCTTTACTCCAAGGAGATTTTTACCTTTTAAGCAGTTAACCCAACTTCATCCCCAAACATATGTTAGGTTTGGACAATCCACTAAACTGGACGACCTACCACACCTTAGATTTTGATGTTTACAAAAGTAAAAATCATTGATAATCTAATGAGTTGATGTTAAGTACACAGGACCAACTTCGTAAAAAGGGCTTAATCGCTATTATATCAACATTTAAAGCTCCAGTAAGTTGCATCCATGCTTAAAGTGGAAAACATTGTGTTAAGATATATCCTACATCCAACTTGTTGTAAAATCAATTGTGTCCACTTCTTTTGAAAACTAGTGTTTATACACTAAGTTTTTATTACTTGAGTCTGCTTGTTACAAGTTACTTGCATACTCATTTTATACTCTTATAAGTGACATCCAATTAAGTACAAAAAGGCAATATTAGCCACAAAGGAAAGTACACAATTTCTCTCTTTATAAAATTTAACTTTGCCTCTCTTTATCTGAATTGCTAACATTTGAATTTTGAGAAAGGAGAAAATAGAAGATAATATAAGGCTTTTATAGAATATTCTTCCAAAGTTCATTTTTGACGTGGAAAGAAAAGTTGTGTTGTTTGTATATTATTCTTTTCCTCTCAAATCAAAGCATGCTAGGTTGCCTTGCCTCCACATGTGAGACAACCGTCATATCAAGACTTAGCGCTAATCTCAGGATCCTTCACTAAAGTCTATAAAAGGTAGTCTCTACTCAAAAGCATAAAATGGAAAAAAAAATATAGAAAAAACGAGCAAAATCTCTTAAGTGAAACTCTGCTAAATCACTAGACGATACATTTGAGATCATATTGTCTATTCTTTGCTAAGCAAAGTCATTTGTATTCAAGCTTATATTTTTTATTCACTCTTTGAGTGTTATTGAATCTTTGTATTCATTCAAAAAATTTATGTGAAAGCCAGGAGTGGCTTAGTGTTAAACAATACTTGGGTGTTCTTAGATTCAAGTGGAGTCTAAAGGTGTTCCAGAAGTGGCTAGAAGAATACTTGTATAGCCAGAAGTAGTAGGACATAATATTTGTTTTTTAATCAAAGATTTGATTAGTGGAACCCTTTATACTTGCGTAAAAGCGAACTAGACGTAGCTCTATTTGAGTGAACCAGTATAAACCAAGTGTTTTTATGTCTCTTTTAAGTGGTTTTATTAAGTATTCTCTTAGCTTACTTTGTTACTATTTTCTCTTTAAGTGTTTTTCTGAAAATATTTTTGAAAATATTACTTCACATTTACTCGATGATCAATAGAGGTTTTCATCAAACTTGTTTTTCCTTATCAGTGGATGACTTCAGTGCATATATCTTTCTAAACTTGTGATGAAGCTATCCATTTACAAAAAATTTCTTATCTTTGATTAACACACTATTTAACTTCCTTCTAGTGTGATTTGTGATATTCAACATAGTCACACCATGACCGTTCGGGGAGACTCAAATTAACCCTACGACAAAGTGTGGTTTTATTGAAAATGAATGAGTGTGGATATTGTCTTACCTCGGTAAGGCTTACAAAGACATTAACCTATCTAGTGATTCACCTACCCATCCATTATATAGGCTCATTCCCGTTAGTCGCCACTAACAACCTCCAACACTAAGTTGCAGGCCCACCAAGCACCCTCAACTTATATGCGATGTCATTTATTAATGCAAGTATGTTATGATTAAACATTATATCACATCATCATTATGTTCATTCACCATTATCAATATAATTCATTTCATGAACAATTCAATCCATTCTATATTAATCCAATTCATCATTGATATCTCATTCAACATATCATCAATTCATTATTCACATCTTGTTCAATTCAGCACCAATTCACCATTTATATCATTCTTACCAGTCATGAACTCTCACATAGTTCATCTAAACATCATGAGACATGTCATACCAGAAGTTCTCATAATCAAACACCAATCTCAACATATGAATATGAGTTGCATAAGAATGACAAGATATATCAACTCCTTTCATTTCATTTATGTTTCACATACACATCAAGAATCATTTGATTAAAATTCAAATTATCTACACAAAAACAAACTTGACAGACACCCTCGCTTAAGTGCAACTTGCTCTGCGCTTAAGTGTTATCCTTATTTCTCTTTTTGTTAGTTCTCACTTAAGCACACCATGAGCAACGCTTAAGCGCGAACTTATAGTAGCTAATTTTCCCTATCTCATTTAAACGCATCCTGGGTGGTGCTTAAGTAGGAACTTACATTAGCTAACTATCTTGTCTCGCTTAAGCACACCCTAAGTGATGCATAAGTGCGGACTTACATAGATAATTGTCTTGTTCTTGCTTAAGCACACCCTGTATGGTGCTTAAGTGCAAACTTACAAAAGCTAGCTTCCCTGCCTGCTTAAGTGCACCCCTGGCCTCGCTTAGGCACAACAGGTCGGTAGCCTGCATGATTTCTATCAAATCCCCTCTAATGGATCCCAATTTAAATTTCAACTCAAATCTTTCATTTCCAAACATGAACATCACATTAAAACACATTTAGGAACCAAAAAATATAGATTAGCACACATAAGCATAGGATTAAATATGGTTTAAGCTTCCTTCACCTACCAACTCAATGACTTAGCTTTAGGATGAAAAAAAGGAATAAAGGGGGAGGATTTGGGTCCAAAATGAAAGTTTTTCTTCACTCCTACAACAGTTCTGCATCATCCATACCACCCCAAACCCCAAAACCCAACATAAAACACATTAAAACCTTGAAAATGAACACTTTCATGGAGTTTTGAAGTGTATCCATGGGGGAAAATGAAAATGAACTCAGAGAGAAAAATAGGGGTTCAACTCACCTAAGGACAACCAACAAACACTAAAAGGAGAAGAAAGGAGTTCCTTTTTTGCACAACATCAAAGCTCTAAGTTCCTCCAATGGTGATTTCTTGGAGAAGAAAAAATGAGTGAAATGAGAGATTTTCTTTTGTGAGAAATTTTTGAAATGGGGAGTTTATGAGGAGGTTTTGAATCTTCCATTTCTCTCTATTTACACTTTGGCTTCTAGTAAACACACCTATCTCTCTCTCATAAAACGTTCATCCCTCTATGCCCAAACATACTAAAAACTCACTCATACACATAAAATACACTCTCAGCATCACTAACTCATCAATTAATTCATTCGTTCAAGCACTTAAATTTAATTTCTCTTATAAATTAATTAAACCACTTAAACAAACAATTAATAAAACACAATGTTTCAAGTCACAAGATGTGTATTAACCGAAATCAATACCAAAAACATAAGTTTATATATATATGTTGACTTAAAAATAAATAATTCAATATAGGTTTATGAACAATAAACATTCAGACTTAAGTGTCAAGTGCTTTCTACATATAACCACTCATCTCCACGCTGTCTCAACCGAATTTCGATCATGTACATATCAATTCATTCAGAAGTCTAAATTTCCACCATCCTCCCCGAGAACATGGTCTAGTCTACAGTTTCAGACACATCATCAACCCGAACCATAGGACATAATAGAGTTTGCATTTAACTTTCACAATGCACATGCAAGACTTTGTGTTGGACTTAAACATGTATTAATTAAGTCATGTTTTGAAAAATGATAATCATTGTTTGGCACCATTTTTCCTTTCTTGGTCTAGCACTTTCCCTTATTTCCCTAGTTGACATTCGTATCACATGCTTAAGGAACATAAAAGCAGGAGGTCACTAGTAATTCATCAATTGGGTGTTTTGGGTCCACTATTCTAGTTCAGCCTATTGAATTTGACATATGGAAGAGCCATCGGACACTTTAGTACATTTGAAAGTATTTAATTTCAAGCAATATTTTTAAAGTATGAGGGCATTTGAAATAAGTATTTCCAAGGGACAAGTTTGTCTAAAGTTTTTTGTTAAGTTTTTTTTTGTCAATTTTACAATAATAATAATTTACTTTATTTCATAGCCAAATACAGGAGTCGGTAGCTATTTAATTATATGGCACATGCATTACCATATTGATTCAAACATCTATTATCATATTATAATTCAATGGATCGATTATTTATTATCATATTTATTCCCTTATTAAGAAATAAAGACATTTAGTCTTCTAATTTTAAAAATTAGCAAATTTAGCCTTACTATCTAAATTAGTGTGTTGACCGTTAAGTTACTAACATTGACATTGACCGTTAGGCCAACAAAGACCCTAGCCGAGGTGGCACAAAACACTGTAACCAAGATCGACTGGAAATAACCCTAATCAAAGTCAACCAAAAATTGTCCCAATCGACATCAGTAAAAAAAAACTCTAGCTTAGGTCGGCTAAAAAAAAATTGGTCGAGGTCGACCAAAAATGACTTGATCAAGTTGGTACGTTGAAAATAACTCCAATCGAAGTCAGCCTAAAATTGTCCCACGTCGACCTAAAATTGCCCTAACCGAGGTCATTGGAGAACATCCTAGCCAAGATCGGCTAAAAATACCTTAGTTGAGATCGGTTCAAAACAACCTTGTATGAGGTCAACTAAAAATTGTCCTAGTCGATGCCAATCGAAAAAACCCAAATTAAGATTTGTAATGGCCTGTTTCCTTTGGTCTTTTTTTTTAAAAAAAAAAGAATAAGAATTAGGTAATCAATTTTCTAACTATATAAAGGAACTTTTAACCTCAAAGCAGTCTTACAAAACATTTTATGTTCCTTTTTCTCTGATGCTAAAGAACTATAACAAAGCAACCAAAGGAGAAGCTCTAGAGAGCACAAAAAATGTCATCATTGCTAACGGAGAACGCTTGAGCGACTATATCGAGGTAAGGAATGAGTTACTCATGCTTGAGAATTAGAATAAACATGTGTAGGGATCCCTAAAGGATCAACTTTTGGGTTATTTTTGGTTGTTTTATGAAATTCAATTTTGTTCTTATGTTTTTATTCGCGAATTGACTGTGTTTGACAGATTAATTGATGTCCTGATGCAAAATTATTGTAAAATTGATAGGTTCTTATGTTGAGTGTGAATCTTAGAAATTGAGATTCTTTCTAATTAACGTGAATTGATAAAGTTTCTCTTGTTTGCATAAACCTAAGTAGAATTTTTATTTTTCCTCTTTCCAAATCCTTTTGATTTTTAAATTTACATATATATTTTTATACTTGCTATATTGGCCTTTCAATCTTGTTGATTTATTTTTCTTCTTTCTAAAATTTTCAACGCCATGTTGTATACATGTACACATTGACACTTTTATTTCACAAGCTTTATTTTTTTTCTTCTACGTACGTGATTTATCGTGAAATGCATAGGTGCAGTGGTTATTAGATACTTGATTTGACTAAAGCTTTATTAACATTATGTAATTAGACATTTACTGGATTCTCATGGCTTCGTTGAAATATGTTTAAGATATAGGTATATATTTTTCCCATATAAACAAATATATGTATATAAATTTCTGATTTGTTATACTCACACACACACACAACAAATAACCAAAGTATCATTAGATAAACATATTTAATTATGAATAGTAATGTATTATGCATATGTGTGTGTGTGTAACTAATAATGTATTATGCATATGTGTGTGTGTGTGTGTGTGTGTGTGTGTGTGTGTGTGTGTGTGTGTGTGTGTGTGTGTGTGTGTGTGTGTGTGTGTGTGTGTGTGTGTGTGTTTCAAGTTAGGAGCCTGAAGTGTTAAATTATAGCGCATTGTGTTAAAGGTGTTTGAAAATAAGTGTGATCTCGTGGATAATGTATAATTAATGAGCATTGCCTGCATGCAAAAGTTGTTTTAGGGGTTGGACCTGAATTAGGAAGGTGAGGCCCTAACGAATTCTTCATAGTCTAGGCCTTGACGGTAAATACACTCAGTTTGGGTGCTCCTTTAATCCTATGTTGATCTCATATGGTTGGAGCATTCTCACAAAATACAGTGACCCTGATTGATCACCTTATGATTTTACTTAGTAAGAGTGACATGACATACTCATTGTGTGATGTGTCTTGTTATGTACTCCTAAGCGTCCTAGTGTTGTTTTTCACTAACATGGTACCACATTGCATATAGGCTTAAGTCTTAGTATAATTGTTGCATAATGCCTGTGAATTTATTATTATGAAATTGGTGAGTGTTGTTACGCTTGAGTAGAGTATGTGATTTGTGTGTAATGTGATTGGTGATTGAAAACTAATTTTTAATGATAAAGTGGTGAACTGATGTGGATTGTATTAAGTTATGTTAAAAATATTTGTATAATGTATTTTGTTCATGTCTTTGTTTATTCGTATTTTATTTAGAAATGTGATAATTCACTCTCGGGGTGTGTTTTTGTTTGTGTTTGGCCTGATTGTCATTTTGTTTCAGGTAAGCTAGCTTATGATGATGATCATCATCATCATGCTGGAGATGGAAACACTTAGCCTTTCTCAAGAAAATGCTTTGATGTGACATTAGGGCATAGGGCTTTTATTTCACATGTTATAAACTTGGTTAGCCGTGTTTTGAACTAAGATAATTCGATTTCCTTATTTGGGCTAGTTCTATTTCGATACTTGAGAAGTGAATGTGAACCTTTTATCCTAAAAAAATACTTTTATATATTATGTGTTTGATGAACTTTGGATTAGTTCCGCATTTACCTTTCGTTTATTACATATATGTGTGCAAGATAGAGGGTGTCACAAGATCAATAAAAAAAACCCTAGCCGAAGTTGACAAAAAACAACTCCAACAAGATCAAAAACTAATTTATGATTTAAAACTAAACTAGTTTTGAACTATAAAGTGGTTTTAAAAGCGATTTTAAACCAATTTCAAAAAATTCAAACCAATGTTATCCAATTAAATCGATATGAATTTTAAAACCAATCCATTTAATTGAATAAGGATTAGATTTTCAAAAATCAATCCATGTCTACCCCTACCTTCTTATGCTTTAATTCACTAATTTTCATTCCTTTTTTCTCACACTTTCATTCTTTTTCTTTTCTCACAATCAAACACAAAATTAAAATTCATTATTGATTATAATATTATACACAGTACAAATATAAGGAAATGTCATTAAAGTAACAACCATAGCACAGAGAAATTGTTATATTAAATGATATAACCAATTAATTTTCTGTTTTGAAATAATAACCCGCGTACCACTAGTGTACACTATGTACTCCCCCTTTATCACACTCACAAAATTAAATATACGCATTCATGCAATATTCCGTTACCACAAGTCACAACTATCTTACAGAAAGTAATCTTTCACTATGGTTACTATAAGATAATCACGTACATGCCTTGCTCCAATGCAAAGAAAAACGTTATCTTAGCAAAGGGCAAAATGATACTTCACACTACACTTAAAAGACCATATCATTTGTGAATTCTTCAACCAAATCATCAGTGATTAGACATGCCATCTCTCTTTCCAATGTATCAATATGATCATTTGTTAGTCCAGACCAGGAGATAGATCCTAGATCTTGTGCCACCAAACTATCAAGTGAATAAAGAGATGCGTTAGATGAAGGATTTAAAGAAACACTGACAATGTCCCATGTCAACTTCAGTAGTTCGTTTCCACATGGTGGAGGCTGCAAGGAGGAATTGCTTAGTTTCCTTCGGAATCTAGACAAAGTCAAAGGTGGTCCAAGAACTATGGAAAGTGCCTCATTTAACAAATCAAGCAAAACCTTGTGCTCTAACTTGTTTTTGTTCTGCTGATCCTTTGTGGATCTTTCATCCTCCTTGATCAAATTGTCATGAGACTCTTCCACTTCTTCAAAAACTGAGTTGCCAATAGGCTTTGCAAATGTGTCCCCTCTTAATAGAGACTTATCCCATGAACCAAAGTACAAACCAGAGGCAACAAGCAGATCTCTTACATAAGATTCTGCTGGATCATCTAATTGAACTAATTCTGACTCAACAGGCTCCTGCTTAGTGGTGAAGTCCTCAGAGCCATCGGAATCAAGTTGACTGAGTTGTCTCTTTAGCTCTGTCAAATCAGCAAGCAAAAGCAATTACATTGTAAGGTTCAAGGACTATATATATACAAAGTCCAATTGTTTACAAGTTTGTAAGATTAATATGAATAATGCTTTTACTAAGCAAATAGTGACCAAGCAGAAGAAGCAAAGAGTCTGCACTATATTGTTAATCTCATTCTATAAAATACCAACTTAATGAATAGTCAGTTTATAAATTAGTGTGTTTTACAAGATTTCAGAAGCTATAATAAAATTTAACCAAACATAGAATGCTTGTTAAAGGAGCATATGAAAGGGGAGAAAAGTTATAGAAATATTAACACATAACTTTCCGTTTCTTATACATGAAATTGTGTAGCCCGTGAAACAAATTATGTAGAGATAAAATTTGAAGTGAATTATTTAACATGAAAAAAATTTGGAAGTAGGGTCAAATTCATTTGAAGAACAGACTAAATGTCATTTGTAGATTTAACTATATATGCACATGCAATAGAACAACAAAGAGATGGCATTGACATTCTTTTTATGAACTTTCATATCATTGCATTGCATCAATTGAAAGTTAAAATTGTTTCTCACCATTCAAACCAGAGCTGATATCTCTGAAAACCTTGGGAATAAAAATATCATCTAATGAAGATACATCTGGAGTTGATGTTAAACTTGAATATCCAGTCTGTCTCCAATTTTTTTCATGAACACAGCTGCACATAGATGCAGGACTAGGAGGTACCTCAGTTGAGTTCTCCTAATGTATAAAAGAAACTCCGATGATTAGATAACAACCATATATGCAACATAATTGAAAAACAAAGGTCATTGAGGAGAATGCTTAAAAATGTATATAGCAAACTTACATGTCTCTCACCATATTTCATGAAAACAGTTGGTCCACTCCTGATATCTCTCAAAATTGGACCGTATTCACTGCCATGTGATTCAACTATTGACTGAACCCTTTTGCCAAACAGCTTCCCTCTGAGACCAAGAGTAAAATTGGAAAGTTTTTCTTTAATATTAAACCCATCTTTCTTCTTTTTTTTGACATCCACAGGCATTGCTTCAACAGCTTCAAGCTTCCTCTGAATAAGGGCGCCCGTTAAAATGTGGCGGTCCTCTAGAAGAAGCCTCCCAAATGATGTTCCTGATGCAGGAGCAGACAAGGATCTTTCAAGATTTCTAGGAGACAAATCCTTGTGGAACAATACATTGTCATCTAATTTGTGTCTATAGGAACCTGTTTGTAATTCTTTTTTCTCTTTCAAAATTCTCCACTGGCTCTTGTCATTTGCACACTTTGTAGTATCCTGCTTTAGTCTAACTCTATCATTGTAACAGGCCACTTCAGGAATGTCCAAATGCAGTTCACCATTTACAATATTTCTTAGCCTCTCTGACAAGAATCTTCTGGTATCTATGTTGAAAAGTTCTGGAGAACTTGGTCCATTGAACTGCATTTTACTTTTATATGATCTTGTTGATTCTGAGCGGAGTAAATTTGGTTCAGCATCTCTAGTCACACTTTCTCTGACCTCTTTAGCATCAGATAGTTTTTCATTGTAAGGTGTCTCAATTCCACTAGCTCTAATCCCTTGCAGTTCACATTCCAACCGCTCCCTCACTTCCTCAAGAAAATCTTCTAAACCTTTTCTCCCGTGTAAAGTGCCTGATAAATTGATGCAATTCTCTTCATGGTTGCAATTGCAAATCCTATCAGAACCAGGCTTCAAGATAACTATCTGAGCGGAAGAAGCACATATATCTAATCTGCTTCCAGATTTCATCATTAAAGACTCCTCAAAGTCTCGACTTAGTGTTTTACTTCTTGAAGGAAAGAAATCTTTTTTCGTAGTTGGGATTGGCTCCATCATATTACCATTAGGTAGCTTTGTCTTAAATGTGTGGCTATCTGTCTTTGAACTTGCAATCTGTAGCATCTTTTCCTTCCTCAGGTTCTCTTGAGAAGGTATTCTCCTAGAACCACTTCCAATTTCAACATCCTTTGAACACTCCTTAAACCTTGATTCTTGATATGCTTCAAATTCTTTCTTGAATTTTTGGAGTTCCTCTTCCTGAGGATGTTCCCTAGGCCTTGGTTTTCCAAAATTCTGTCTGCATCCATCATCATGATCACCATCGATGTCTTGATAAAAAGAATCAAATTCCATCTGGCTAGAAGAATTAAAGTTGGAGGAACCCCTGCCAACCGAACCCCTTCGATTCATTCCTTTTTTTGAAAACTTCCTCTCCATATTTTTATGTTTGCTTTCATCTAATGGAACAACGGAATTAGTCTCTAATGGCAATGGCATGGTGTCTATCCCCATCAACCTTGCCACAAGGCTTGCTGCATTATTTCTGGTGGTGCCTGATTGTTTGGATAAATCCTCTTTGTTCAGTTTTTTCACTGAAACCACATTTGAGTAACTATTTTTCTTTGACCAGCCATCTTCTACTTGACAAGAGTACTGAAAATTCACCAGAGTACATTCCATTTAAGAACGATAAGAGAAACATGATGTATAAGCATATGGTGGTGTCTTGAAACCCTTAACACATAAAGGTATGTGAAGAGAAACTTACTGGTAATTCTCCTTCTGCACAGTGGACCTGAGATGTTTCTACTTGCAGTTCCATGCCATTTCCAGAGCTTTCCAGGTCTGCATGACACACGGTATGACAACAAATAAGAATTAACCTAACTAAATTAATCTAGTAGAGGAGGGATAAAATAGAACTTAGCAACAACAACAACAACAATTAATAACAATAGTCTATGCAAGATATCTTAGAAAATGCAACAAACGAATCAGCACTGATATTTACACTGCTTCATACCATTTAACACAACAACCTTTAGGTGATTAACTAATACAAAACTTGGCAAGCAAATAGTCACTTGAAGCTTTCCAATTTCAGAAAGGAATGCTTAGAAATTAGTGAACAAATGCTCAATTTAGCTTCCTTGAAACTTACCTAACCCAAAAAGGTCTATCGTAGCAAGAGTGAAGCCTCTCAATATATAAAGTAACACTTACCACCATTATTGCTCCTCTGGGCATGAACTTTCTTGGCCATCCTACCCTGATTGAACTCAAACATGTGCAATAAGCCTCCCATATATCAAAGGGTCAACCTGAACACTCTCATCTCATGTCGTCAATTTCAGGGTTCATGTCTCAACCAATAAAAAATTCAGGTCTTTTCCTTTCCCTCTATATGATGTGAAATGAACCAGCACTCTTCCTTTTCACACCCTGGATCACCTCAAGTTAATGGGGGCATCAGTTGAAGAGCATTTTATAACATAAAAATCAGAACATCTTAAATTAAATCTGTTAAGCTGTAAGATCCAAATTACATTTGACGCAAACAAGTAACTAATTTTGCACAGAAATTAAGAGAAAGAAATAACCAATCAGTTCCTTCAAAGTAAAACCTATTCAAAAGTTGCAATTCTTGCATTTTGAATGGTGTTATAATTGAACACTTGCTAATTTAAGGACTAAATTTTTTTAGATAGTATTGTATCCTATGTAGAACATAATAATGAAGAAATCTAATCAACAATAACATTGTAGTAAGGGGAGGAAAAGAAAACTGACCGTGTTTTCATAGTTTTGGATAAAAATGATAAAGTGATTGAAGATTTTATATGGATAGGCCTAATAGAAAAATCAGAGAACATTGACTTTTATGCCAACCCAGAAGAGAAAGAAGAACCTTAGTCTTCTAAGCACCCCATAAATCAAAAACTTCATAATTCATTCATGAAAAAGTGAATCAGAGTCAAGAGAGAAGAAAACCCAACAACAGGTTTCTCAGAAAATGCAGGAAAAGCAAGAAGCACCAAAAACTCCGAACCTCAAAATTCCGGTACCAGTTATTAGAGTTTACTGTAAACAAAATATCTTTCTAGAAAATTGTCCCATTTTTTATCAGAACCATAAACATCGTACAGAACAAAAGATTCCTTCTCTAAACACTAATAGACGGTTAGAAAAAAGTAAGAAACAGAGAACAACATGTTAAATCAACATTTACATACCAATGAGAAGAACAAGAACAAACTCCGTATCCACCAACTGAAACTTCAGCTATGAATCAATTCAAAACAAGAAGATGGATGTGCTTGAAAAGCATCAAAGCTTCAAACTTGACATGAAAACTGAAAAGGTGGAACAAAACTAGCAAAGCCAAGATTGAGAGAGAGAGAAGCGTGTACAATGTGTGGCATAGAAAAGTGGAGAATTTCTGAACTGGGATTTTGTATTAAGAAAGAGAGCCAACGATGAAAACTTCATTGGAAAGGTATTGATTGATCATAATGAGTTAATAATGATGACGACACAGGAAAAAGCTACTATATTTCAAAGTGTAGCAAAAGGTAACAAGTCCTCTAATTCCATTGCTGGAAGTGAATGAATGAAAGCGAAGGTTCCCTCCCTCTCTGCTATTTATTTAGCTAATTGGTTAATCATTTCATTCATTCATTCTCGTATTTTTCATTCTTTTTCCTTTCTTTCTTTTTTGATAATTCTGCTGTCACTCGTGCTGTACTATTGAACAATAGCTCACCATTTTTTTTTGTTTTGGTCTAGTGATTAGACTCGTGGGCTTGTGTCTTTCTCAATTCGTTCTATCACTTCTCTTGTGAATTTTGTGATTTCCATGTGAGTGAAACGTTTTTACCAAGTCATGAAAGTGAGTTAAATGAATTAAGCATTTAGGTACAATAAATAATGTGAAGTTATTAGGAAAGTCGTTGATTGAGGGAGTGAAATCCGGGAAAAAAATGAACCCCAAGGACTCCGTCGGAACTCAAATTCGTACATTTTCAAACAAAAAATTGATGTAAAATGGCTATGATATAGGACGGTTACTTATTAATAGAAGTCAAGTTCACAATCAAATAAGGGTCACTCGCGAGGTTTGTTTTTTTATTGTATTATTGTATTATTATTAAAGTTTAACGGTGATAAGTATTTTATAATGGAATTCAATGGCAAATGATTGTTGATATAATTTTTAACATAATTTTATAAAAATAATAAATTTATTATAAATAATAATTTTTTACTAAATAATAATGTAAAATTATTTTACATTATGGGTATATAATTTTTTTTTCTTTTATTATTACTATAAAAGAAAATTTGTAGAAAAGAAATAAATTTCTATACATAATCTTCAACGAGTGAAACATACATTTTTCAGGAGAAATAATAGTTTAATCCTTATCAGCGAAGTTAAATATCCATACCAGCAATAGCTTAATCACATAGGTAAAAATGACTGCTTCATGAGAGTTGAAAGTCAAAGGAATAAAAGGTGTCAATAATGTAATACTATTGCGTGATGATAAATATTCACATGACTTATAGTATATTATTATGGAATATAAATTGGCATCATATGATTGCATTTTCAGATCACGTAACCACCAGCTCAGAGGTCTGTGGTTTTGCAGTCGTACGCACACGACGCCTCCATTTGGCGCTAGATATCATGGCACCTTTGAATTTTGGTTTTATTTATTTGTCTTGTGCTCCTCTTGCTTCTCTTTCTTATATGGTGTGTTACGATGTTTGGTTTTGAAAAAAAAAAAAAAAACATGAGAAAGAGAAAGGAAAGTAAAACAAAATGAGATAATTCTTAAAAGAATGTTCAATTTTATTTTATATTTTTCTATTAAGTGTGATAATGAATTAGGAAGGGCTTATTTGATGATTTCAAAAGTAAAGTATCCACAAAAAGATCAACCGGATAGATAAGAATAATTAATGTCAAAAAGAAAATATTCAAATATGAGGGATTAATCAGCATCTTAGTGATGATTAAAATCATTCGAAACAAAAATTATCAAGAATGTTAAATCAAATAATCAGAGCAACAATTATTAGAGTAGTTAACAATGATTCAAATTCAAAAAGAAGCATCAAACAAGTGATAACATCTGAAACAAACCAACAAAGCTTAAGGACATTGTTACAATCAATTACAAAGATCGATTATTTGTGTTTTCTATAAATAGACAAGAATGTTTTTTTTTTTGTTACAAACATTTACATACTTCATGTACACCAACTTCGTCGTACTTATGGCTTTTCGGTCATACGGAAACATGTTTGTTCTTATCCATTCCTTTTATTTTCGATTTTGATCATCATCTCTATTCTACTTTCTATTACTCCTCCTTTCGATAACACTTTCTTTTATCTATAACTCTTTCTTTTTTTGTATAACACTTTCTCTATTGCTTTCAATTATATATGTTTTGTTTTGTGTTGTAACAAACATACTAATGTATTCGTAAATATTGTCTATCCAAGTATTATTTTACACTTGTTTACAAAATGTATTTACATTTGTGAGAATCAATTATTATAATCTGAATACTCGTTTTATACTTGTCATAAAGTTTATTCTCATAATAAGTTTCTAAGATACACTTTGTTAAATTGAAAATCTAAGATTGTTAGGTTGGAAACAAAGAACCCGATAAGTATTTTGGTTTAGTATAATTAGTCCTATTATCAAATTCTTATTTGTTGATTTATCATTTTTCAAACCTAATCCAAAATTCTCGATCAACAAAAAGAAAATAAAAAAATATATTTATAAAGGCTATGTTTGATAAAATTATCAGCAAGCTAAAAAATTAACATATTAAATTATAAGTGTTCAATAAAATAATTTGTTCAAATAACTGAAAAATATAAAATGACATAAATGAACATATTTATATTATAATTTTATATAAGTTTCAATTTTCTTTATGGATAAAAGTATGTTTTGAAATATTATAATTTTATCTTTTAATCAATTTCAAATTCTTCAAATTTTTATTCATAGACAAATTATTTTCATTACAATTTATTTTCAATTATTATATTTCTCATATTAGGTATCTTAAAATCTTTTTAATCAATTTTGAAATAAAGTAAAAAAAATAATTTAATTAGACGTTATACTTTTATTATGTTAATTAGTGTAATAGTTAAATAAATCACATGATATAAAATTATTCAAAAAAATAATAGAAAATTAAAATAAAATAAATCTAACATTTATTATTGTCAATTTAGTGAATTATATGTTAAAATAATAAATTAAATATTATAAATAGTACGTTGTTAAATTTAAATATTAGTCAAAGAACTAATCACCTAGACTTTGACAAGCAAAATAGTTTTTTTGCCTATTAAATTATAAAACAATCTTATTTTTGGGCAAGTCTTTTGTATCCTTTTAAATTTTTTGAAATAATAATAGTTTCTTAAGAAAGGCGATGCCTAGGGTGGACCACTTTCATAAGTGGTTCATCATGCACAATTTTTAGGAGCCCTTAGATTAATCTAGGGTACACACTCTTACAATACACTTTCCAAACTAAAGCTTTATCCTCTTTACTATCCCCTCCTCTCTGACAACCTTTCTCATTTCCACTCTAACGGATCCTCCAACGCCTCCGACAACCAGTCATTGCCACGTCATCCACCAACCCTCTCCCACTTCCCTTTCACCCCCTCTTCCCCAAATCAAGCTTTCTCCTTACAAACATGAGACCCCACTTCAAACTTGAGATTTAGAATCCAGAAGCCTCCACCATGCAATCGGAGCACCCATCACAGACACAACTCACTGGCACACGCATCCACTTCACAAACCGCAACTATGCCATTGAGGTGCTATAAAAATCCTAAAGAGAATGACCGTTCTTCATACCTACAAAGTCGTCGGCATCGACATCTCTTGATTTTGCTATCACAACAGACTCTCATCGATAGTTATTGCATGTGATTTGTCGAGGTCAAGAAATCGCCCAAACTCATCGCTCGTCTGATATATTGATGTTGCTAGTTAGAGTTTAATGTTGTTGGTGATTAATTTTGCACACTAAGATTTGTTTTTTTTATTTTTATTTTTTGATTAATTATTCTTTGTATGGTTTTCAAACCATAAAATTTTAGATGGATATTTCTTGATGTTATGTTCAAATTTCTAGCATGTTGGAGTGGAAGAGCATTGATTTTTGGGGAAGATACAGGAGGGGGGAGTGGAGTATGTAACACCCCCTTTTTCATAAAATAAATTTAAAAGGTTTTTATTTAAAAATAAATAAAGTTTTAAAAAAATAATGAGATTTTTATAATTAAATAAATAAGGAGAAATAGTTTTATTAATTAAAATAATGATTTAAAGATAAATAAAATAAATATGTGTTTTTAGAAAATAAAAAGGATGTTTTATTTATTATTTAATATAGAGTAAAATAGAGCTCTTTTTTTATAAAATAATAAATTAAAGAAAAAATAGAATACATAGTAGACTCGAAATTCTAGTTATAAATAGAAATATATTATGTTAGTTTTTATAATTACAATATGTGTCTGCACTCTTTCTTCCTTTCAAATTTGTTCTCCTTTCTTCTTCTTCCAAAATCCTCTCTTTTTTCATATACACTTAAATTTGCCTCAGTAAAATTGCAATCCCAAACTCGTTAATCATTGGATCTAAAATTTGGACATCACCTTTGGGATTCATTTACTCACAATCCCATAGTTGGGATTTGTAAAATAATATCTATAGAGAGCGATGTGCCCCTTCCACAGAAATAGTAAAATTGAGACTTTGACCCCTTCTCCTTCTCTCTAACACTTGGAAACCCTAACAAAGGAACCAGAGGAAAAACTTGACAAAATTTTAGGGAATCACTAGAGACATCTCTATCACTGTCGAACTACACACGTGAGCCAACTTAGAGGTAAGGATTGAGTTACTCACACTTGGGAATTAGAATGAACATGTGTAGGTATCCCTAGAGGATTAATTTTGGGTTATTTTATGAAATTCAATTTTGTTCTCATGCTTTTGATCGCGAATTGACTAAGTTTGATGGACCAATTGATGTCCTGGTGCGAAATTATTGTCAAATTGATGTATTCTATTCCCTTGTTGCGTGCTTTAAAAATTTATCTATGATTGTAATGTGTCTTTCTCTTGTTTCTCGTACCTATAAATTATACGTTTGATTGCTTTCAGTATATTTGTGTCATGAGATATCTATCTATTTGATTTAATATATTATTGTTCAATTAACTATCGACGTCTTCGTATTTTTTGCTTATTGATGATGAACGGAAAGATTTTTTGAATAATACTCCATGATACCACGCGAATGTGAAGGGTTGCCCTTTGCTCTTGAATCAATAGGATAATCATAAAGCTATATAAAGAATATGACAAAATTTATTAGATTAGCATGATAATTAGATTGTTGGAAAGATTCTTTGTCATGTTTTGGTCTCATAAGCTTATTACGTGTTGATGATTATAACACACACACACATATATATATGTGTGTGTGATGATTATAACACACACACACATATATATGTGTGTGTGTGTGTGTGTGTGTGTGTGTGTGTGTGTGTGTGTGTGTGTGTGTGTGTGTGTGTGTGTGTGTGTGTGTGTGTGTGTGTGTGTGTGTGTGTGTGTGTGTGTGTGTGTGTGTGTGTGTGTGTGTGTGTGAATTGTTAAAATAAATTAGAAATTAAGAGTTCAAATAATAAAATTAAATTGAAGAAAATTAATATATTAAGATTCAACGATAAATACTTTCAATGCATTTTTAGTTTAATTATTTATTAATTCTTTTTAATTGAAAATAATATAGTTTGATTTAATATATACATGTTTTGTTCCATGTAAATATTAATATTGTGTGATATTTATATGATTCATGAGGTGTGATAGCATGTTACTTTGAGATTGTAACATTGTGATGGAGATTGGGTGTATGTGATAAATAAAGTAGGTGTTGAATTGTAAGATACATGTGTATTGAGATTTTGTACGCATTGAGTTGTGAGCTATGAATTGCACAATCACACAACTATAAGACCCTTTAAGGGCGACAAGTTAATGCTCAATGAGTTTAATGATGGCTCCACTGTGGGAACCTGACTAGTCCAATCACTTTGAGGCGCGACGAGTTAAAATGATTTTGAAAACAATTGAGTAATTGTGTGTATTGCATAGTTCAAACTCAAGTGACACATATATGATTTTAAATGCTTGTTTTAATGAGATGATTAATCATATGAACATAACATATTAATATTATTACTATGTGATATGTGTATGAGGCATGAGACGTGATAACGTGTTGTCATGGAATTATGAAAGTCTGATGAACTGTGTGTAAGTGAGAAGTTGAGTATGTGTTAAATTGTGATATCACACGTGTATTGAGATATTATGTGCATTGAGTTGTGAGCTATAAACCAAACAACTGCGGGTCCTTTGAGGATGATGATTTTTTGCATGACGAGTATTATGATGGGATCCACTATGGGAACCCGACAAGTTGAATCACTTTGAGGTGCGACAAGTTAAAATTATTTTGAGAACAATTGAGGAGTCGTGTGTTTTGTATAGTTCATGGATAGAGTTTGCATGTTAAAATGTTTTCTGGGTTGGACCTGAATCAAGAGGGAGAGGTCCTGATGGACTCTTGGAGTCTAAGCCTTGGGGTAAATACACCTGATTTGAGTGCTCCTTTAAGTTTGTGTTGATCCCACATGGTTGAAGCATTCTCGCAAAACAGCATGGTCCTGACTGGTCTCCCTATCATTTTACCTAGTGAGAGTGACCTGACTTACTAGTGTATGGTCTGTCTTATCATGTACTCTTGGGTGCCCAATGAGGTTTTTCACTAAAATGGTATCACATTGCATCTAGGATTGAGTCTTAGTATATCTGTTACATAATGCTTTTGTATTGATCATCATTAGCTGGTTGAGTGATATTATGTTTTGATCCGTGAGTACGTGAATGACGTGAAAATGTGTGAGACATGATGTTATACGATAAGTGGTGGAATGACGTGAGTTACGTTTAAGTAAGTTGTATTACATTCATATGATATGTATATCTACATGTTGTCTCGTTTCTCTCTATTAGCTAGGAATGTAATAACTCATTCCATGTGTGTTGTTTGTGTTTGGATCCTATGATGATCTCAAATCTTGTGTTCGTGGGAGCAAATGGTTAGGTGAATGGCTATGAAGAACCGCATGCTAAAAGACATTGGGACACCATGCTCTGATAGGATGTGACATCAGGGCCTAGGGTTTTATGGTTTTTTTTATCATATGCTAGTTTGAGATATGTAGTTGAACATGATTTACCTCTATGTTTCTTATTGGAATTTTAGTTGTAATACTGGTACAGTCTTTGTTTGGAGTCGAAACATGTTTATACATTCTTACCGATAAGTTTTAACTTGGTTTATTGATGAATATGAACCTTTTACTCCATCGAGAAGTTTTATATCGAGTTATGAAGTAAATCTTTCTAAATTACTCTCGCAATTCTGTTTCCTTTCACTATATGTATGTTGGGATAAAGGGTATCACCGAGAAGGGTTGGAGGGTGAAGGCGGCATTTGTGGCGATGGTCAGTGGTGATAAAAGGGGAATGACGGTGGTGGATAGTGATGGGTTGCCACAATGGAGGAGTCAACGGGTTGCCAGAAACACTGGAGGAGATACCAAAAAGGAAGGGATGGTAAGAGTGTGTGCCTTAGACTAATTTAGGGGCTCCTAAAAATTGTGCATGGTGGACCACTTATGAAAGTGGTCCACCCTAGACACTACCCATAAGAAATAATTTTGTATTCGCGAACAATAAAATCCAAGAAGAAATTAGGAAATTCAAATTCTTCATCATGTTAGTCGGAATAATCATTATCAAGTTGATTTAATTTTTTTAACCACTTCGTTATCAATGATAGTGGGGCTAATCCATTTCTAGCAAATAAAAATCACCAGAAATTGCTTCATCTTGGTTCTCAAAATCTAAAATCATGAAAATTCATCAAATTAACATACTTTAACATTAGTATTTCTCTCACAATAGGAACTCAGATCCAAATCACTAACCAAAGATCTATTCAATCCAAAAGCTTTTAGTTCTGGATCTGGAGGTTTTGAGTTGGTTCATGCTTTGTGGTTGAAGCAGAGACGATCATTGGATGCCTCTGATCTCAATATTCCTCCACGAGTATTGGATGATGACATTTCTTGTACTTATACTAATGTTAGCTACTAGGGCATGCTAGTTGACTTCCACACTTTTGAGAAGACTTTTGACACAAAGATTTGTACCATTGTTAGCTACTGAGACACATCACTTGACTTCTATTGCCAAAAAGATTTTTGACACAAGGACCCCTACATGGATCCATCATCAACTTTATCAAACTTCAATACTTGTCTAGTCACCAGATCACACCATCAACTATAATACCACTATTGGAGAAAAATTCCCTTCACGCACAATCAGGATCAAAGGCATGAGACACATACAAGATAACATCACAAATATGAATAGCAAAGGCCCAATTTTTAGTGCCCTAGCACCTCTTGCCTACATCCATGGGAACATCTAAACAAATATTCATTATTTAAAACACATTACAAGTTTTTTGGACAAAATTAAGAAATCATTTTCATTACAAAACCTTTATCTCTTAGGATGGTGATTCCCTCTCTCTAGGCTAGATGGTTCCTTCTCCCTATATATAGCATAGGTTCATGGCTTCATTGATAATTGACACTTAATGGACTTCAATTATCCCACCTCATCATCTAACTTCTCATTATGGAAGTGGATTCTTCAAGAGTTAAGATGCATTCACAATCTTTTGGAATGCACCTCTTAACTTTCTACTTGGTTGCATTATTAATGTTTGGAAATTTGGATTGAGTTTTCAACAACAACTTCTATGTTGACCTTGAAAGTTAGTTCAACTGTTCACTATGCCTAAAGTTAAGAAGAACATGAACTTATCGCATAACCCTAATAGCTCAATCAATGCAAACTAACTTGAATGTATCTTGATTTCTAGACATTTTTTTAGCGAAACCAAAGCCCTAAGTTATATAATATCCAAGGCTACAACTCTTGTGAAGACAAGTCTATTTCCATACTCTTCCTACTGAAGTTGACAAATACTGTTAGATGACATGAGATAGAGTATGATGTACTTGTGTAATCACTAAATTCAATGACTTTTGAAACTCTGCTAGAAATTCTTAGATAGTTTTTAGTTAACTTAGAAAAAATCCCAAGTTACCTTATGATGAGTTAGGACCATATTGATGCATAAATATATGTGTTTTTGGAAGTTACAATTGCATAAATTGTAGGATGACAACAATGACTATGGTTCAAGTATTAGGGATAAAGGTAATGAGTTGTGAATGTCCAAAAGTCAAGATAGCTCCATAAGCTAGATAAATCATGTAAATCGACTTGGTAACCCTGGCAATTGCACAACATCTCCAAGATTGGTGTAGTTGTGCACCATTGATAGGCTGGTAGCCTTTTCCTTGAGGATGATGATGATTACGACATGGATTTTAATAACTTATGAGGTGTATACAAACTCCCAATGATGAGAATCCTAAAACTGCCCAAATACAAGGACCTGTGACCAGGAGTAGGACCCAACATTCAGTGGATACCCTCCAACAAATGGTATCAGACATACTTAACAAGACCCAAGTGGAAAAGGATGAAGGCCCAAAGGCACTACCAAGAATATTAATTATTGCTGAAGGCCCAAACTAATTTGAAGGCTCGTGCCAAATTTTTTTTTCTATTTCTATTTGTTTCGTTGTCATTTTGGCCCAAACTAATTTGAAGGCCCATGCCTATTTCTATTTTTCGTTGTCATTTTAATTAAATAAAATTGGTGCATTTTGAAAAACAAGAGTCATACACGTAAGGGAAAGAGTGATACATATGAGAGAAAAAGTGATACACATGAGAGAAAATTTAATTGTTTAGCAAAGGCGAGTGAAGTGAGGAAAGTGTTACTTGCTCGTGAGCCGCTCTATCTATTGTACTGCAAAGACAGTAAAGTTTCTACTGATAATTCTAATGAGTTAACTATTTTTTATTCTCCTAGTGTTGAACCATTATTGCAGGAATTTAAAAATGTCTTTCCCAAGGAGATTCCTCATGGATTGCCACCTTCAAGAGCCATAGAACATCAAATTGACCTCCATCCAGGAGCTTCATTGCCTAATAGTCCAGCTTACAAAAGTAATCCCCAAGAGACTAAGGAGATTAAGAAGCCAGTGCAAGACCTCATGCAGAAGGGATGGGTGCAAGAAAGCTTGAGTCTGTGTGTCATCCCAGTTATTCTAGTGCCGAAGAAAGATGGAACTTGAAGGATGTGCACAGACTGCAGAGCCATCAACAACATCATGGTAAAGTATAGACATCCCATTCCTAGGCTAGATGATATGTTGGATGAATTGCATGGAGCTTGTGTTTTCTCTAAAATTGATTTGAAAAGTGGGTACCATCAAATTAGGATTAGAGAGGGGGATGAATGGAAAACAGCTTTCAAAACTAAGTATGGGCTGTATGAATGGCTGGTTATGCTCTTTGGGTTGACTGATGCTCCTAGCACTTTCATGAGATTAACGAACCATGTGTTAAGGGAACTTCCATGATGAACATCTTGTGCATCTGAGGAGAGTTTTAGAGGCCCATAGGCGTGAGAGCTTGTATGCTAAAATGGATAAATGTGTGTTCTATATGGAACATGTAGTTTTCCTTGGTTTTGTTGTTAGTTCACAGGGAGTACAGGTTGATCAAGAAAAGGTGAAAGCCATTCAAGAATGGCCAACCCCCAAAATTGTTGGTGAGGTAAGAAGCTTTCATGGTTTGGCAAGTTTCTATAGGAGATTTGTTAGGGATTTTAGAAATGTGGCAGCACCTTTTACTGAGATTTCCAAGAAAAATGTAGGATATAAATGCGGGGAAACAAGAACATGCATTCACTGCACTTAAAGAAAAATTGATGCATACACCAATTCTTGCATTACCTAATTTTGACAAATCCTTTGAAATTGAGTGTGGTGCGTCTGGGGTTGGGATATGGGTTGTTTTAATGCAAGAGTGACATCCCATTGCCTACTTTAGTGAAAAACTGAATGGGGTTGTCCTTAATTATTCCATATATAATAAGGAGTTGTATGTGTTGGGAAGGGCATTACAAAATTGGCAGCATTACCTTCTACCCAAACAATTTGTCATCCATAGTGACCATGAATCCTTGAAGCATCTTAAGGGTCAAAGCAAACTGAGCAAGAGACATGCCAGGTGGGTGGCGTTTCTTGAACAACTCCAATATGTCATCAAGTACAAGAAAGGTAAGTCCAATGTAGTTACTGATGCACTTTCAAGAAGGTATGCTTTATTCTCTACTCTTGAAACTAAATTCATTGGGTTTGAGCACATTAAAGAATTGTATGACCATGATCCAGATTTTGCTTCAAAATATTCCGCATGTGTACATACTGCTGGTCGCAACCTACCCTATGACGGGAGTGCGGGCGAAAATCCAAAGGAGCGTCTTCCCAAAAGGAAAATGCATGGGAGTCACCACCAACGTTTATTCAAGGAAAACGTTAGAAAAATCAAAAAGAGGTCTGTGAATTTTGAAAATAAGGGTTTGGGAGTTGTTTACGCATGGGGAAGGTATTAGCACCCCACATGCCCATCATAAGGGATGACAGTCTTTAATCGAGTGTGCAAAAACGTGACTTCAATATTATTTATTTTCCCTTTTATATTTTTTTATTTTTTTGGGGTCGACAAGGGTGTTGTCCTTGCTCCTATGTATCCTCAGGTGCGATGAGGAATTCAGACTTACGTGGTTCTTTAAAGTCTAAATGTTTGTGTGTTAAATTGATTTATATGTTTTTGAAAGACTCATTTTAATTGCGAACAAAAAGTCGTTTAAGGCATTGGACCTTGAAACGATTATTTAAACTTTGAAAAGCAAAGAGAATCGTTAAGGCGTTGGACCTTGAAACGATCTTTTAAATTTGATAAAAATAAATTAGTTATGAGTTGATTTTATCTTGGTTTTGTTTATTAACTTTCAATCTTTTTAAAGACAACTTTACAACACTAGTGATCGGTTAAGATTGAACTTTACAAAGAAAAATGAGATTGCTGATGATAGATGGAGAAGATGGATGTTCACATAATAACAAGGGGGATCCCTAAGGGTACATAGATCACATTCAACCCTCAAAAATAAAAACTAACCGACGGTCGCACGAAGAACACCAAATAGGGAACGATGTAGGGCCTCGACTTTGTTTCCTCTTCTTTCTTCTTCTTCTTTCTCTATTCTCTCAATTTCCTCACCCTTTTAACCTTCGAACCTCTTCTCAACCTCCCTAGCATGCCTATTTATAGGAAAATGGGCACTAAGGGCAAAGACAGCTCGCCCAGGCGAGCTGATGCTTACTCCTGAAGTAACTGGCTCACCCAAGCGAGCTGGTAACTTCACCCTGAAATCTTTGGGGGGCCCAGGCAAGCCAGAGGCTAGCCTAGGCGAGCTAGGGTCCAGGAAACTAAATGAAAAAACCCTTTTGCCCCTCCTTTTTGGTATCTTTCGTATTCTTGATCAAAACATTGAACAAGTCTTCGTTTTGTGTGGTAACTGGTGTCGAACAATGCAATTCAGCTAGTGAGAATCAAAACATCAATGAATAATAGTCCCCGGATGAAATTAGGGTCTGACACTACTCAAAATGGGTTCTTTCGACATAATGACTATTTGTTCAAAGAAAAACGATTATGTGTACCCAAAGGATCCATGAGAAGATTGCTTGTGAAAGAAGCCCGTGCGGGGGGATTAATAAGGCATTTTAGGGTTCAAAAGACTTTAGACATGTTACAGGAGCATTTCTATTGGCCGCATATGAAACATGATGTGTATAAGTTTTGTGCACGGTGCATTGTTTGTAAGCACTAAAAGTCTAAGGTCATGCCTCATGGTCTTTAATCTCTTTTACATGTTCCTGAATATCCTTGGACTGATTTATCTATGGATTTTGTTTTAGGTTTGCCTCGAACAAGGAATGGTAAGGACTCTATTTTTGTTGTGATTGACAGGTTCTCAAAAATGGAACATTTCATACCATGTAAGAAAAATGATGATGTGTGACATGTTGCTGATTTATTTTTCAAGGAAGGGGTGCATCTCCACGGACTACCAAGAAGCATCATTTTAGACTGAGACACCAAGTTCCTTAGTCACTTTTGGAGAACATTGTGGGGTAAGGTGGGAACAAAGCTTATTTTTTCCACCACATGTCATCCTTAAACCGTTGGCCAAACTGAGGTAGTAAACAAAACTTTGTCTTCTCTTCTTAGAGATGTGATTAAATAGAATATAAAGAGTTGGGAAGAATGTCTACCTCATGTTGAATTTGCATACAATAGGGTTGTACATAGCACTACACAACACTCTCCATTTGAAGTAGTGTATGGTTTTAATCCCTTGACTCCTCTTGATTTTTTATCATTGCCTAACATTTATATTTTTAAGCAAAAGGATGCACAAGCTAAAGTTGAGTATGTGAAAAGATTGCATGAGCAAGTGAAGGCTCAAATTGCAAAGAAGAATGAAATTCATGCCAAGCAAGCCAACAAGAATAGGAAGAAAGTGGTACTTGAACCAGGTGATTGGGTTTGGGTACACATGAGGAAAGAGAGGTTTCCTAAACAAAGGAAGTCCAAAGTTCAACCTAGAGGCGACAGACCATTCCAAGTGCTAGAAAGGATCAATGACAATGCTTACAAGATCGATATTTTAGGTTAGTGTGGAAAAAGTTCTTCATTTAATGTTGTTGACTTGACTCTATTCGTTACAGGTGGTGATTCTGAAGATTTAAGGGCAAATGCTTTCCAAGAAGGAGGGAATGATGAGAATCCTAAAACTGCCCAAATACAAGGATTTATGACCAGAAGTAGGACCAAATAGTCAGAGAATACCCTCCAACAAATGATATCAGATACTTAACAAAGTCCAAGTGAAGAAGGATGAAGGCCCAGAGGCACTACCAAGAATCCTAATTATTGTTGAAGGCCCAAACTAATTTGAAGGCCTATGCCACATATGTTTTTTTTTCTATTTCTATTTTTCGTTGTCATTTTGGCTCAAACTAATTTGAAGACCTATTCTATTTTTGTTGTCATTTTAATTAAATAAAATTGGTGTCTTTTTAGCTGCACCTCAGATACACTATATGTATTGAACTTGTTTTCAATTGAAGGAACTTTTGGCATTTTGAAAATATTTTGTGAGAGCTTCTTTCTGGGTTCCTTGTTGAACCAATCTTGGACTTATCGAGGTAATCCTTATGGCGTCTACCCTAACTTATCTTCCCTCTCTGGAAGTGATGTCATCCAAACTCTATGACCTATATCAAGCGATCCGCTCCTAGTAAGGATCACATCATCCAATGATGGCCATGGTTGATCATCAGAAGTTGGGTATGGATCCATATGTTTGGTTAAAGTTTAAGGTTAAGTCTTAAACTTAGGTCAAATATGGGTTCCCCTTGTTGAATATTCTTTGTTTGTTAAGTCTATTAAGATTGATGAATGAGGCTTGTGAAAACCTCACTCTTTTTTTTTGCTTCTTTTTGTATGTGTTCACAAATTGAGTATATGGTGGCCTTCCACCAGATAAGGAACATTCACTTTGCTTAAAGGAATTGGGGATACGATACTTAGATGGGTTTTTCGACTTATTAGGAACCTATAACATTCTACTTTCCATCATTGAAACCAGGTATCTAGCTCCCCATTGAAGACCTTACTCTACCATTGGCATTCTCTACTACAACACCCGAAAGCTTTGTATGAGTAGCACCACGATCACCTTTAGCTAATGATGAGATGGCAAATGCTTATCCCCAGCAATAGTCTAGGGTACATCAATTGGATGGCACCTTAGGTATGGGCCATGGAAATCCATGCTCCTCTGTTATAGAACTTCCTAGCATCATTAGAGATTTTTCCTCCACCTGTCTCTAAGGGATTGCTCATTTACACCCTTCTAGGATATGAGTAGAGATTATGGGTACATATATTTTGGTTCCAAGATTAGCAATGTTGGGAGTTTCATTAGTGACGAGCAGTTGCATTCAAATGATGAGGAAAGGATCAGCTTTGATAATGGAGATGACATGAACTCAAGACTCTCAGTAAGGACTTCTGATGATGCTTACTTTTTACAAGGCCTTATGTTTTTAAAGGGGTCTAGTAACTATTAGTAGTCTAACTTAGGTCATTCTTTTGTCGTATATATGGATGGGTAACTTCATTATTTGTATATTTTTGGATCAGTCTACTTTGATGTATTTTCTCTTTAAGCACTACAAATGAATATACTTCTCTATGACCATGTATTGATGCATATGTATTTTATCTACAAAAGACGTATGTCATTGTTGCAACCTACCTCACGACGGGACAGCAAAAGCAAAATAAATAAGCCAAAGCGTTCATCTCCTAGGAAGAAAACACGTGGAGTCGCCACCAACGTTTATTCGAGGAAAACATTAGAAAAAACCAAAAGGAGATCTGCGAATTTTGAAAATAAGGGTCCGGGAGTTGTTTACGCATAGGGAAAGCTATTAGCACCCTATGCGCCAGTCACAATGGACGATAGCCTTTAATCGAGTGTGCAAAAATGTGACTTTAGTACTATTTATTTTCCCCTTTTTATATTTTTTTACTTTTTGGGGTCGTTAAGGGGGCTGCCCTTGCTCCTACATACCCTCAGGTGTGATGAGAAATTCAGACCTGCATAGTTCTTTAAGTCTAAAAGTTTGTGTGTTGAGTTGGTTTTATGCATTTAAAATATTCATTTTAATTGCAAACAAAGAGTTATTTAAGGTGTTGGACCTTGAAACGATGTTTTAAATTTTTGAAAAGCAGAGAGAATCATTAAAAGCGTTGGACCTTGAAACGATCTCAAGTGATATTTGATGAAATGAAGTTTAGTTATGAGTTGGTTTTATTTTGCTTTTTTGTCTATTAACTTTCAATCTCTTTAAAGACAACTTTACGGCACTAGTGATCGGTTGAGATTAAACTTTACAAAAAAAAAACGAGATTACCGATGATAGATGGAGGAGATGAATGTGCACATAATAACAGGGGGGACCACTAAAGGTACATAAATCACATTCAATCCTTAAAAATAAAACTAACTGACTGTCGCACGAAGAACGTAGAACAAGAAACGACGTAGGGACTGATCGCGATCGCGATTTGGTAACCTCTCGGCTTTGTTTCCTCTTCTTTCTTGTTCTTCTTTTTCTCTTTCTTCTTCTTTTCTCTCAATTCCCTTCAGTGTTGAACCTTCTAACCCCTCAAAACACCCCTCATCATGCCTATTTATAGGCAAAAGGCCACTTTGGGGCAGTTGCAGCTCGCCCAGGCAAGCTGAACCTTAACCCTTAAGTAATGAGCTCGCCTAGGCGAGCTAATTTCTTAACCATGTAGTTATTTGATGGCCCAGGTGAGCCAAATGTTGGCCTGGGCGAGCTGGGGCCTAGAAAATGCAAGGAAAATACCCTTTTGCCCTCCTTCCTTGGTGTCTTTTGTTTTCCGAATCGAAACACTGAGTGGTTCCTTGCTTTGCGCTGTAACTGGCGTTCAATGTCGTAAGTCAACTAGTAAGAATCAAAAGATCAACGAACGATAGTCACCGGACGGAATAAGGGTCTGACAGTCGTTCCTTTTATGATCCTTCATAAGACCAACCTTGACTAAAAGAGTTAATTGAAAAGATTTATTTAAAAAAGCAACATAATTGATTATGTTGCAAGAGATAATCAATTATGTTGTAATATAATCAATTATGCATTTTAATTGTTACCAATGATTTTAAACTCCCAACAAATGCAAAAAAAAAAAAAAAACTTGTAAATGCTTTAAGGTTGGCATTTTTTTGACAGTTTTTAACCCCTCTAAACCCATTCCCACTAAATGTCAAACACAAAAAAATCATGATTTTGTTATGCTACATAAATTGTTACACAACGGAAATGTGATTCTGTTATATTACATGAGGAGCGAATTTGCTGCACAACGAAATTGTGATTCGTTGTGCAACAAAACTGTAACACAACGGAATCGTGATTCCGTTATATTACCAAAACCCCAAAAAAAAACATAATCACGATTTCATTGTGCAAAATGAAAAATGTTTACAAACACAAGGAAAATATACCTGCACAAGGGAGAGTTTCATGAGGTAAGAAGTGAAGAGAGGGAAAGAGGAAAGGAAGGAAGGAATGAAGAAAGGGAAAGTGGAAAGGATAATAGGAATGAAGAAATGGAAGGAGAAGAGACTAGTCGGGTGGAGAAGGGTTGTGTAAATTATTGCAAAAGGGTATCTTGGTCTTTACATTAGGCTGGTAGAGGTCAAGAGCAATTTGGATGGGGCCAATAGCAATACCCTTAAACACAATGTAGAGATTTTATTACTTAGTGTTTTTTTAGTCAAACTGACTGGTTTTTTCATTTGGTCCATAACTCAGCTAATTGAATTTTCCAATCCACAACTGATTGGTTTACCTACACTAGTGTACCAAATCCTCAACTCTTTTATTGGGCCATAAACCCAATAAAGTTCACACCTGTTGAAAGCAATGTAGGAAATTGTTAAACCCATGCCCTTTTTTGCTAAGTATACCCTTTATTCCTTTTTTTTAACTAACACCCCGCACAAAATTAAAACCTAATAAGAGACAAAATTAAAACCTAATAAGGGATCAAAATTTTATTTTAGTCTAACTAATCAATTTCAACTAAAAACAAAAATTTAATTTAATGTGCTATGTGCTGGAACGAAACTACCTATAAGCCAATAGGGGCAACTGGCCCCCTAAATAACATAAGTTACTTAATATATATTGTTAAATGATTAAGTTTGTTGCCTTAATTTTTTGTTTCTCCCATGCACTTTCACTCCAGTACAAGGTGATACTATGAGGTATTTCTCTTCTAGTGTTTACCACATGCTCTTGACTTAACATCATTTGTTATGTTCCACTAGAACTTATTGTTTTAGGGACGGGAAAGAAGTTGATGATGTAAATAGTACATGATGGAGCTTGAATTTATTCATTTTTCAAGGTCAAGTATCTAAGATTAGTGAAAATTAATAAGTTAGAAAAACTTCGTAAGCATATTTTTTATAGCAAAATAGAAAGGATCCAATTTGAGCAAGGTTAGAAAAATGAGTTGGAATTAGTAAAATTGTTTTGATAAAAAAAATGTAGCCACAGGAATTAACCTTCTATTTGTATGATTCTTACCCATGTTAGACAATACACACATTGTTTCATGATTGGTTTGATTTGTACAACAATACATTGGTTATTTAATCAAATAATATTAGACAAATTATTTAAATGAAGTTTGCATTGGAATTGCTACAAAAATTATGTAATAGTTTTAAGTTACATAGAAGTGTTTCCAGCACTTGAAAAGCGAAAAATTAGGATCTATTTACATTCAAAATATACAACAATAATAAATAGAGAAAAAAGAAATTTACGTACTCAGATGTGCGTTCTTGAAGAACAAAATAGTGCAAAGACTCTATGTGTATCCACGTTGAGACCAATCTTTACTATCTACTCTTTGATGAGTAAAACTCTAAAGAGAAAACCCCCTTTCTACTTTTAGGTCTAAAACTATGTTTGAACTTTTCTGGTTTGTGTCTAATACATTTTGCTATCAAGTAGATGCTTCTATTTATAATGTTAAAGAGATATGGAGTTGGTCCTTTTAAAAAATGAGAGATTTTATTTAAAATAATTTCATATGTATTTATCTTTATATTTGAAAATAAAAATTATCTCATATATCTTTTTTATCCTAAGAAGCTTCCTTGTATAAGGCAAAGATACTTATCATAGACTAGTCACGATAAGTAATCACATGACTTGATCCTGATATGTAACAATAAAGTCTTATTCTTGTATTATGGACAACTTCCACATTTATAAAATAATACTCTTTGTTCATACTAATTATATTCTTGGTGCTAGCAAAGAATATAATAATATTCCACTAAAATATTTATTTGATTGAATTAAATTCTCTAATTTAATTATCAAATAAATTATTTTCTTTTGCAAAGATTGGAACACTCCTTTATGTGTGACCCTGTAGATTCAATACTAAATTGATAGTAAATTAATCATAATTAATTTACTAATCAAAGTATACGTCTAGTAACACTCCTTAAAGTTCGGATAGCATGAAATAATATTTTTTACCTTCAGGAACCAACAGAAGAATAATATTTTTTTCATCATTTATAGCTTAAGGTTAACTCTAGAATATAGTATTATTATCAAACTCTAATAAATTAACACATTATATTTAATTAATTAATAACTTAAGAAACTTTTTTCTTCTTTCGTTCAATTGTCCTGACCAAGTCGTTAATTTTATCATAGATCTCAAACTCATTACATGGAGTTGATGGATTTCTTATTAATTAATCATTAATTCTAGAATTATTTAATCATATTTAATATTCATTCAACTAGTGTCCTAAGACATTAGGTATCTGAAATTAAAATATAACAAATAACTTGTTAATTACTACGATAATCTCACGTCAAAGGAAATTATTATATTTTTTTCTCAAAAACTTCCAATTGACATTCACATGTACATCATCTATATATGCAATTTAATAAATGAAATCTATTAATCTTTATCCAATAAAAATCATTACATATATATTGATCTATCCGGATTATTGATTTCATATTCATAATAATCCTATGATCAAGAATAATTTAGATTAAAATTATAAAGGATTTATTTATCATTATCATAATCTCTATCATGATAACAAGCCTCTAATTTTAATCAAAGACTTGTCAAATTAATAATTTAATACAATAATAAATATGATAATAAAATAAAAAT
Source organism: Glycine max (assembly GCF_000004515.6). Taxonomy (NCBI): domain Eukaryota; kingdom Viridiplantae; phylum Streptophyta; class Magnoliopsida; order Fabales; family Fabaceae; genus Glycine; species Glycine max. Next base: position 26,076,860 of record NC_038252.2, read on the forward strand.
ATTTTTTTTATTAAAATTAGTAACATGATAGACTAAATATTAGACATACACCTTTATCTCCAACAATATTAGATGATTTGTCTTTTCCCAACCCCAAAAGGAAATTGATTCACCCACATCATATATCCATATTATCTAATTTGATTTTAACAAATTTTGATATCAAATATTGATTCATGTAATACGTGTGTGCTTTAAACTTAAATATTATATTCAACTTATTATTTTTAAATATTATGTTCTTTTTAAATTGTTGTCTTTAGACTAAAAATAATTTAGTGTTATTTTATCTTGAATTACTAAATTATTTTTTAATGTTATTTTTTTTATTATGTGTTTGATAAAAATTTGCAATTGACTTGTTGAAGTACGATAATTTATAACTTCTTATTCATTTTTTAAGAAATAAATTAATAATTTTGATCCATCGATCTCAACCTACTCGTATGCCATTAACTTCAAATAATTCACTACAAAGTTTTGAACTTGATGAAAGATTTTTATAATGTCGAAAAACTCAGTTAGAAGAAATTGATGCTATTAATATAGAGCGTTGGATTAATTGTGTCTAAAGATATATAAGAGTTTCCTGTTAACCAAAGAGATTAAATATGCCCCCCTAACATTTTTTTTCTAGTTCCATCCATCCCGGATTATATGTATTGAATGTTTACATGATATAATTAAAAGAATATTATTGCTCGAATATTTTTATATATATCTCATTTTTATCAATTTATAATATTCACATTAAAATTAATTTTTTTAAAATTAAAATTAATTTAATGATAATAATATTACCAAAAAAAAATCCTAATGCAAAATGAAAACAGAGTTTCCATTGTAGATACTTCCCATGAAAACACATTTTTGTGTTAGCATGCTGACATTAAAAAAAAATGAAATTAAAACAAATGAAGAAAGGATATCGAAGAGAAGTAAAATAAAAATAGACTGCAGGAGCGGTTAGTGAAATCAGAAAAGGAGGGGGAGGAGTTGGGGTAATAGATAGCTTTAGGGTTTCTTTAAAAGGGTGGGGGTATCTATACTTAGCAATTATAGAATGCGTTTAACAATTCCCCCAATGTCTACCTTTCTTCCTACTTTATTCATCTTTGGGTCATCTACAAAAACACAGGGAGTTGCTACATACATCCAGCATTATTGTTGGGGCACCCAGCAAACAGTGAAGTGGCGAAACTGTCATTTAGCAATTCTTCTTCCAGAAGAAGATTTTTTCCGGAAATTTTCCGGAAGAAGAATTTGTGACTTCCGGAAGTACCCAGAAAATACTTTCGGAAGAACGTCATCCGGAATGTTTCCGGAAGAAGGTTCTTCCGGAAACTTCCGGAAGAAGGTGCTTCCGGAAGTTAGTTTTTTTGAAAAAAATATTTTATTTTGTAATAATTTATTTTTAATGGATAAACTAAATTATAAAATAATTAATATTATTATACATAAATAATTAAATAATTAGTGAACGTAATTATGACTAATATTTATAATTTATTTTTTACCCGCATGTCAAATATTAATTTGTGTGACAATTTAGTATAATTTAAACCATAAAAATTAATTAATTCGTAAATTTTATTAAAAATATAAATTATTTATTATGGTAACATTTAATTTCTATTACAAAAGTTAATATATAATATAAAAAATGATTATTATTTTATAACAAAATGAAGAAAAAAGAATTTTCATTTTATAATAATAAGTAAAAATAAAATAATATTTAATGCGTATGTAATGACGATTTTTCCCTTGTGTAATTTTCTTTAAATTAACGCGTTCACGCTTCTTTTTACTGCGCTTTCTTCTCTGCTTTGTTTCTTCCGTTTTGGTTTTGGTTGCTTGCTGTTGTTCCGGTGGTGGTCCCTTTTGCAGTTTCAATTGGTGGTCCCGTGAAGTATTTGAAGATTTGGTGGTCCTGTGTTCCGTATTTGAAGTTTTATTAGTGGTTGTTCTTCCTATTTCGTCGGAGGTATGCGTTTATGAGTATTTTTTTCGTTTTCCGACTAGTTTTTAGAGAAGAAAAACAGTAAAAACTATATCCGGAAGAAATTTTAGGCACAGCAGGAGGAATGTCCGGAATGACCACTTCCGGAAGACCTTCTTCCGGAAGTTACTAAGGCCTATTCCGGAAGCATTGCTTCCGGAATAGGCCTTAGTAACTTCCAGAAGAAGAAGGTCTTCCGGGCACTTCCAGAAGAAGAAGGTCTTTATTTCTGTTTGACAATTTATATATATATATATATATATATATATATATATATATATATATATATATATATATATATATATATATATATATATATATATATATATATATATATATTTCTGTTAGTTAATAATGGATTAATGGATTATTGGTTTAATTAGGTATAATGGTATAATATTAAATGATTTAGGTAACTTAAATGTATAATGGTACAAAAATATTTTATTAGTTGTTTATTATAGTGATAAGTTTAGTTTAAGTAAATAATATAGTTATAAATTTAGAATATATTTGTATTAGTTGTTACTATGTTTGTTAGTTAATAAGTAGTCAATTTATGGATGTGGTTATATGATAATTTGAATATACATTGTGTATGATGCATATGTGCTGTTAATGTTTTTGTTATTTAAGGTGTAGTAAATTTTTGGATGTGGTTATATGATAATTTGAATGTACTTGTGTATGATGCATATGTCCTTAAGATGGACGAAGATCAATGGAGGTATGACTTTGCGATGTCACAAGAAGTTCATATGGATTATGATTATGATAAAGAAGAATGTGGGGTGAATGAACCACATGTGGATTGTTCAAATGTTTTTAATACGTCTCAGGTAATCATAGATAATTTGAGTCATTTGGTTGAATTGATGGTTTGTATGAAAATTAAAATGTTAGGGTTGCGTTGTAGGTATTCGCTACTCGAAATGATGTTTTGCAATGGGCTCGAACAGTTGCCCATGAAAATGGATTTGTTGCAGTGATTATGAGGTCTGACACAGAGACCGGTAGCAGAGGAAGAAGTTCATTTGTCTTAATTGGGTGTGAAAGGAGTGGTACGTACAAGTGTAGAAATAAAGAATTCGTTAGAAAAGACACCGGGAGTAGGAAATGTGGTTGTCCCTTTAGGCTTCGTGGGAAACCAGTGCATGGAGGGGAAGGTTGGATGGTGAAGTTGATCTGCGCGATTCACAATCATGAATTGGCGAAGTCCTTAGTTGGACATCCATACGCCGGGCGATTGACTAAGGAAGAAAAGAAAATTATTGCTGATATGACAAAGTCGATGGTGAAACCGAAAAACATCTTGCTAACGTTGAAGGAACACAATGCCGACAGTTGCACCACGATAAAGCAAATTTACAATGCAAGAAGTGCATATCGTTCTTCAATAAGAGGAGCTGATACCGAAATGCAGCATCTGATGAAGCTTCTCGAACGTGATCAATACATTCATTGGCATAGATTGAAGGATGAAGTTGTGGTGCGTGATCTGTTTTGGTGTCACCCAGATGCAGTAAAGTTATGCAATGCATGTCATCTGGTGTTTTTTATAGACAGTACCTACAAAACAAACAGGTACAGACTCCCACTACTTGACTTTGTTGGAGTGACACTAACGGCGATGACATTCTCTGCTGGGTTTGCATATCTGGAGGCTGAGCGTGTTAATAATATTGTATGGGCTTTGGAACGATTTCGAGGCCTATTTTTAAGACATGATCGCCTCCTTCTTGTTATTGTCACTGACAGAGACCTAGCACTGATGAATGCAGTGAAAACTGTGTTTCCCGAGTCTACTAATTTGTTGTGCAAGTTTCATATCGATAAGAATGTGAAGGCGAAGTGCAAATCTTTAATCGGGGAAAAAAATGCGTGGGACTATGTAATGGATAGCTGGGGTACTTTGGTTGATTGTCCGTCCGAACACGAGTTCCATGAGTCACATCAGAAGTTTCAAGTTGCTTGTTCGCCTTGGCCGATGTTCATTGACTATGTTAACGACACATGGATTATCCCCCACAAGGAAAAATTTATTACAGCATGGACGAATAAGGTCATGCACCTAGGCAACACAACAACAAACAAGTATTAAGAACTGGTTTTATTTGTTAGTAACAATTAGTATTAAATGGTATTTAATTGTTGTATATTTTCATGTTTGTTGTGTATTTTAAATGTAGGGTTGAATCAGCTCATTGGGCTCTCAAAAGAGTACTACAAAATAGCGTTGGAGACCTATGTAGTGTTTGGGATGCCATGAACAACATGATCACGCTGCAACACGTCGAAATTAAAGCATCCTTTGAAACCAGTACGCATGTGGTTGGCCATGTATATAAAAAAACCTTATACAAGAGGCTTCTTGGGATGGTTTTGAGGGATGCTTTAAATCAGATTGCTTCTGAGATTGACCGTCTACGTTATCTCGGCAACAATCTCTCTTCTTGTGGTTGTGTGATGAGAAGCACGCACGGCCTTCCTTGTGCATGTGAGCTTTCTAGGTATACTGCTGGCAGCATCCCATTGGAGTCAGTCCATCTTTTTTGGAGGAGACTTTGCTTTTCAGACCAAGGGTTATGTGAGACGGAAGTCACCATCAAGGAAGAGATAGAGGTCATATCTAAAAGGTTTGATGAACTTGATGTGGCTGGCAAAGTAACTCTGAAGAGTAAACTTTGAGAAATTGCATACCCTGATCATAACTCTATGTGCCCTCCTCCGTCAAAGGTCAACACTAAAGGTGCACCGAAGAAACCGATGAAAAGAAGTCAAACATCCACAAAGCGTGATCCGTCTTACTGGGAGTATGTTGATGCTTTTCATTCTGTTCAAAGCAGCAACTCTCCAGTGAAACGAAGTGCATCATGTTCTCAACCGCGTCAGCCAACAAGGATCATCCCGATATTGGATCAATTTGCGTCATTCTTTCAAGGTTTCATTCGTGACGTTGTGGATGTGAAAGCAGACGGTAACTGTGGATATCGGTCCATTGCCGCTTTATTAGGTGTGGGGGAAGATTCGTGGCTGTTAGTGCGTAATGAATTGATTAAAGAACTTGGCAGGTGGTCGCATGAGTACATGAACCTCTTCGGTGGCACAGAGAGATTTGAAAAATTAAAGTTGTCCCTACTTGTTGATGGCTTTTCAAAGGTATGTTTTTAGGTTAATTTTTTTTTAATAACAATGTTTAAATTACTTACATGTGTATGTTTGGTTCATTCAGGTTAGTGTGAACAAGTGGATGGATATAACATACATGGGATATGTGATTGCTTCACGGTATAACGTAATCCTTGTATCGTTGTCCCAACAACAAAGCATAACATTTTTCCCTCTTAGAAGTCAACCACCACCTGACTCTTCTGGCCACCGCATCATATTTGTCGGTCATGTGTTTGGAAATCATTTTGTTCAGGTACATTGAATATAGTTAGTATAACAATTATGCAATGACTTTGCTGGTTCGTTTGGCACGGTCAACGCATGATATAATGTTTGTTCATGTACAACAGGTTTATTTGAAAGACCATTGTCCCTTGCCGCCTCCAGCGCTGTTGTGGTCAAACAATTGTTATTCTCAGGCAAAACAGTGGGCAATTCCATATATTAGTAGAATGCAGCAATACACAAGCTTGATGTCATTCAAAACACACTATGTAGACCTAAATGAAGACTAAACATGCATTGTTTATGTAATTGTATTCATTATGCGATATAATTTGTTGTAACCCGTTACTAACCAATTAATATTATCAAGTACTCGTTTGGTTAAGCAAGGAAATTGTTAGTCCAACAAAAATCATTTAAGTGTGCAGCATACATCATTGTCATAATTGACAACACATAATGACATGCATGCGTATTACAGTTTGAGCGCGACAACACATTGGATGACTTTAGTACACATTGCCGACAACACATTGGCTGACTTGACTACACATTTACGCGTGTCTATTTTTTTGTAAACAAAGTTAAACAATGGCTCGATGACAACCATCTATATATATGGCAGACTAGGCTACTAAATCACACATTATCTTGCTTTCAAATAATCTCCCAACTGATACACAAACTATGGCATTTTTAGGAGAAACTAGCAGTCAGACGATTGTCAACTCAAGGTTGGCTTTCATTTATCCAAATGGATCGATTATTCACAATACCCTTCGAGGTGTGATTTTGCAAGCCTAAAAACCAGAATACACAATACCCTTCAGCTATCCGACAAACAATTTTTGGATGAAATTCACTACCGGAAGCCATTCACCGATACAGGTAACCAAATTCGCTTTGAGTGTATCAAATTGATAAATGATGACGATGTCAACACAATGTTAATGTGTAATGATCAATTTTCTTGTGTTGGTCCGATTGAGTTATTATGCACCGTTGGAAGAACACCAGATGGAATAATAAACTTACTTGAACGCACTATGCCTCGTATTCATGACGTGATCCTGTATTACAACGGGAAATGGAACATGCCACCGCAGAACAAATTTGTTGGATGCGCGTTCACAGGAAAAAATCCTAAGAAATTTCAAATTCCTTCAACATGTACCATCGATGAACTGAAGAATTTAATCAAACAAGTTGCACCTAAAGGGATTCCCCCTCTTGGAATTCACGAATCACAAACGGTAAGACGATTGTTTTTCCGCCAACCAGCTCGGTTTGAGTATTCAAATACGGTTATAAAATATGAAATAAATGAGCTGATCACCAACGAAGAAATGCTGAAGGTGTTAGTACAATCTAACTACTGGAAAAAATATGGACCAATAGAAATTTTAGCTGTCTTTACTAAATATGTTGAAGACGAGGTCAGTGGGACGTCGCTAAACAACTGAATGTGATGTTTAATTTTTTGTTTTTTTGTTGATGTAACCTTTATCTGTTTACGGCGTGTTTAATTCCCATAATAAAGTTGAATGTGTTGTTTCAGTGGTCCAAAAAATTAATTGTTAAAAGGGTCCATTTCCTATTTTTTTGAATTTTCAGGCTTTGTTTTGACATGTTAGTTGACGGAACCGGGGAACGGGACTATTTTTTTTGGGTTCTTTGACGTCCAAACATGAGAAATGGCCGCCCTCCATTGTCTCACGGCACTGGCACACCCACGCAAAAAAATCCCAAACATGGGTACTTGAACATGGAAAAAGGGTCCATTTCCTATTTTTTTGGATTTTCAGGCTTTGTTTTGACGTGTTAGTTGACGGAACAGGGGAACGGGACTATTTTTTTTGGGTTCTTTGACGTCCAAACATGAGAAATGGCCGCCCTCCATTGTCTCACGGCACTGGCACACCCACGCAAAAAAATCCCAAACATGGGTACTTGAACATGGAAAAAGGGTCAATTTCCTATTTTTTTGGATTTTCAGACTTTGTTTTGACGTGTTAGTTGACGGAACTGGGGAACGGGACTATTTTTTTGGGTTCTTTGACATCCAAACATGAGAAATGGCCGCCCTCCATTGTCTCACGGCACTGGCACACCCACGCAAAAAAATCTCAAACATGGGTACTTGAACATGGATTTTTTTTAAAGTCATCCTTGTAGTATCTTATATGGCGATTTCATTATCATGTAATTTTTTTAAAATATTTAGTTTTTGGTACGACCTTATATATTAATGGTGTAAATTATGAATTATGAATTATTAATGATTTTAAAAACTTTTATTTTTTATGTAATTCTTACAAACAAAACTCATGATTCTAAGTTCCCTTTTTTTAAAAATAAATTTAAAACAACCGTAAACTTCGCTTAAGGACTACAAACAATAGGAATAATAATCTATATTATAAAATAATAAACTGTGCAAAATACGTCAACTATATTAAACAAAAACTGTAATAATTACAAATATTTATGTCAACTACAACACAAAAAATAAATACAATGATCAATGGTCCGTGCGGCGTCTCTGACGAGCCCTGACCGTCCCATCAGCACTGGGTCCCCCTCTCGCGATCGTCAGGCAGTCCTGCATAATGTCATATAACTTTGTGCCTGCAGTGACTATTCTAAGGTTGAGCACACGCTCCAACCTCTGTGTAATCGCCTCATATCCCTCGTAATCATCCTGTCAAAGTCATTAAAAACATTTATTATGAAATTTAAAATAAACAACAACTCATAAAACATTAAACCCGCAAATAATCTTACCACATGTGGAGGGGGGTCAAATGCCACTAGAACCTGGGGGCTGGGCGGCTGTATGTAGTCCTTAGGGTCTGCAGCTGGTGCATCCCTCTGCTGGTCACCTGCCCAGGCACTAGACAAAGCTGACCCGCAGGTAGTAAGTGATTTGCAAACTGCATCCACCTGTCATCTATCTGATCGTGTGACAATCGTGCACTAACAGACGGCGGAGGAATGCTCTGGATGTAACTGAACTGGCGTACCACCCTCTCCGGTCAAACCGTGACGACCATAGGACCCCATCTAAACTGACCCTGGAAAGATGAAATCTCCTGAAACGCCCTAACCCCCCAATGCTCCGTGTACGGCAACCAGGACACATCTGTGACGGTCAAACCATCACAACGTGCCCTGTAGGGTGCTCCTGTGATTCCCTTCATGTGCGCCTTCGACGTCAACCACCGGGAAGCACGTGGGGACGTCTCCTGGTATGTATCGTCAGTCACGCACTGGTGCACACTAGGGAAGTGCTCATAGATCCAGCACTACACAATAATTGAGGTTAACATAACATAAAAACATGTTTAAATCATAATCGAACCTAACATATTAATAAACACAAAATTTATCTGAAGTAGCGTCAAGTACCCCGCAAGCTGTCGGGTGGTGGTCCTACAAGCCTCATCTAACTGGTCATACATATGAACCAGCGCGGCAACCCCCCAAGCGTAACCACCACTATGAGCGAGGTTCCAGAAAGCGTCAAGGTGGACCACATGCACATATGTTGCACTCTTATTAGCAAAAAGAGTGCAACCGAAAGGGAGCAGCAGATAAGCGCGAGCTGCGACAATCCACTGTCGGGCCTGATATCTGGTCTCATAAATGTCACGAACCCATCCTAATCGTACATATGCTCCACGTGTGAGTGTTGTCTCGACTCTGGCCTCCTCGACAGGCACTTCCAGCAACTCCGTAAGCAAGAATCTGGCCTCCTCCGTAGAAAGAGCTTGGAAACTGTGCAAGGCGCCAATGATGGGCAAATGTAGGATGGACGACACATCATCCAATGTGATCGTCAGCTCTCCTACAATAAGGTGGAAGGTGCTAGTCTCACTGTGCCACCTCTCCACAAATGCGGATATAAGTCCAGGATCGCCAGTAATAACTGAACAATCTATCAGTGGACTTAATCCTGTGGCAACCACCAGGCCTTCAATCTCAGGCACTAGCCTCCCAATCAGTGTCACCTTCCTCCCATGTGACACTAACTTCAAATCAGGATGTTCCTGATTTGAAGTATAAATTATACAATTATTAAAAAAAATTAATCATAAACAAATAAATCAACAATGACAAATAATTAACAAATTAAAATACATGTCCACTCCAAACGGCATGTGCGACATGCTCGGCAAATGATGTGAGCACTGACGGGTCACGTGGACCACCAGGGAATCCCTCTGTAGCATTATCACCATCTGACCCCTCACCACTATCAGCACCCTGTGCGTACGCATCTCAGGTGCCTCCGTAGGCTGCTCAGGGACATCGTCAGTCATGTCAGCAACGTCCTCAGCCATATCACGTCCCTCCGTAGTCATCTGATGAACGTGTAGCCTACGGACTGAGGCAGTAGGTCTACGCCTCTCGGGAACATCGCCAGCATCCTCATCAACAGGTCTATCTCTGCCTACAACTCTACCTATGGCACGACCTAAACCTTGTGTTCTGGGCATGATCTGTAAATCATATCGAACACGTATTTTTTTCGGTCAAAATATACACAATTTTCTTTATAAAAAAACAACTTTATTTATAAATAAATAAGACTAACTTAAATCAAATTATTTTAAAACATACACAACCTAATTTAAAAAAAAATAAACAACTTCATTTATAAAAAAAAAACAACTAATGTAAAAAAAAATTATTAATAAACATGCACAACTTAATTTAAAAAAAAAATAAACAACTTCATTTATAAAAAAAACACAACTAATATAAAAATTATTCATTACTAAACATCCACAACTTAATTTTTTTAAAAAAATAAACAACTTCATTTATAAAAAAAAACACAACTAATGTAAAAAAAATTAATTAGTAAACATCTAACTCTTAATTTAAAAAAAAATAAGAAACTTCATTTCTAAAAAAAAAACACAACTAAATTACTTAGTAAACATCCACAAGTTAATTTTTTTAAAAAAAAAATAAACAACTTCATTTATGAAAAAAAAAAAACACAACTAATATAAAAATAATTCATTACTAAACATCCACAACTTAATTTAAAAAAAAAATAAACAACTAATGTAAAAAAAATTATTTAGTAAACATCCACAATTTTTTTAGAAAATAAAATACTTCATTTATAATAAAAAAAATAATTAATTATAAAAATTTAGTATTTTTATAAAACTTCCAAAACACACAACTTTAATTATAAAAATAGACAACTTCATTTTTAAAGAAAAAACACTAATTTAAAAAAATAAACAATAAACAAAAACAAACACAACTACTTTTATAAAAAAAATAATTTACAAATTAATATTTAGTAAAAATACACAATTTAAATTATAAAAAAAACATGACATCAAAAACCCAAACCTCATTTTTCATAAAATCTAAAAAATAAAATAACCAAAATAAATACAATAATTCATTTAAAAAAAACAAAACAATTTCTGTTTAAAAAAAAAAGCAAAAAAAAAAAACAAAAAAATCACTTCCGGAAGAAGTGGTTCTTCCGGAAAGGTCTTCCGGAAATTTGAAAGTTCTTCCGGAAGAGCGCGTCTTCCGGAATTCTTCTGGAAGAACCACTTCTTCCGGAAAGTTTCCGGAAGAGGTTTTCCGGGAGTCTTCCGGAAGAAGTGTTCTTCCGAAAGATGTTTGGTTACTTCCGGAAGAACACTTCTTCCGGAAACTTTTCGGAAAAGGTTCTTCTGGAACATTCGGAAGAACCCTTAACGGGTCTTCCGGAAGACTCCGCCGTCAGCCATTTCCCCATTTTTTCTGGCGTCTCCTGCTCTCGTCTTCTACCCTAAGGTTCCGCTAACCTAAGGTTCTTCTAACCTACCCTAAATGCTACAACTACAGTGCATAATAAAAGCAAAGGGAAGATTAGGGACACCTACCTCGAACGGAAATGGCGTCCAACCGAAAGAAGCAGCAGCTGGGCTCGCAGTGGAGGAGAAGGCTCGCGGAAGAGGTAAGCAAAGGAAGAAAAGCAGAAGCAAGAAGAAGTGGCTGAGTGATTCTGGGAGAGGAGAAGAAAACTATTTAAATGTTTTAAACTTTTTTAATGAAGGGTAAAATGGTAGTTTCAATAAATTGCTGGGTGCACCAGCAATATTGCTGGGTGCACCTAGCATATCCCAAAAACACATTTGAATTGGGCTTACCGAAATTTAAATCTCACATGGGGCAATTGCTTTATGCACCCATTCTATGCCTGTTGCACTCAATGAGAAATAATAACTGCCCCAAATGGACTAATATGCCCTTTTATTAGTCTTATCGTGCACTCCTCTTGGTTTCCCAACCCTAGCCCCCCACTTCCTTTCTTTACAGCAGCCCGTCACACCTCCTTTACCTGGCACTATCAGACCTCATTTATAATAGTAGTTTGTTGCACCTTTGCCATCTGTCGTTCAACGATTATAGGCATCCCAAATTGCCAGTGAAAGCACCGCAACTGCCACCATCAAAGCCACTACATTGTAGTGGAAGGTAAATGACTGTAGGCAATGTTTTTTTTTCTGACATCCATTTATGTTTGTTGTTTCCTTGGAATCGTTGATCTGTAATACACAAGTATTCTGGAATATCTGTTTTGGAATATATGTTTGGTATATTACAAAAAAAATGTGTATATTACACATTAATTGATCCATAATGGTATATGTATTCCAAAAATATGTTCTAAAATGCATGTTCAAGAACATACCAAACATATATTTTGGAACAATTATTCAAGAATACATTTTCAGAATAAGTATTTCATGATACATTTCCAAAATACCTATGTCATTTTGGATCAACGATTCCGTAATGTGAGAAAAGGTAATATAGGGATTTTAAAAATTATGAGGTGCATCAAACAAAAAAAGGTACATAAAACAATAGCCCTCATGTGGCCTCCTTTCTTAAAAAAGTCAAAGCAATGCAGGTTTTAATTTAGTTTTAAGCTTTAAATGTTTGATAGAGGATAAGTTTTTCATACCAACTAATCATGATTCTTAAAAATTATGTTTGTTGAAAATAAATAAAATTTGTTTTTAGTTAGTAATATTTTTTATCATATTAAATAATTTAATAAAGAGTGAGACGATATTTTTATTATTGTAAAAGAAAAATTAATGAAAAAAGTAAGTTTTTCATCTCTCTTCATGAAAAACTGATTAAAGAATATTCTCAAAAATATCATTTTCCAAACATATTACATTTTAAAATCAATACCAAATATCAGAAATTAAATTTCGCAACCTTTAATTCCCGAAAAATAAAAAATTTCTCTCCAACCAAACATTCTTTAAAGTAAAAATGAATAAATATTTTTAGATATTATGTGCTAAGAAATATTTTTCTCTCCAACCAATCAGAAATTAAATATTTTTAAAGAGTGTCAAGAATCCAAATTCCTTTGGTTGGGGATTCTCTAGTTTCATATGAATTTATTTTTCTGAATGAGGGATATTTGATGGATTCTCTAGTTTCATATGAATTTCTTTTTCTAAATGAGGGATATTTAATCAATATGCAACTATAGTGTCATTCTGCAAAGTGCAAACCTAATGTTGGTATCAGTTCAGAAACATTTTCATGTGAGACAAGAAGCGCGTTTAGGCAAGTTATTTCAGCTCATTTATAGTTTATTTGCATTAAAATAGAAATATTTTGTAAATAATTTTTCTCTTTAGCTTATTGTGTTATGCAGACTATTTAAAATATTACTTTAACTTATAATTTATTAATATTTTTATTTTTATCATCAATATTTTAATAAAATTTATTATTTATCTCTGCATTAAATATAAAACTATTTAATCTAATAAATAGTTTAATCTTTTTGCATTATCAATATAAAAAATTATATTATTAACTAATAAAAAATAGACTTAAATATAATTATGGTTCCTTATTTTTTTTCGATCCATAATTTTGGTCTTTTTATTTTAAAATTAAGATGTTTAGTTATTTTATTTAAAAAATATGTGATTTTAATCCTTTCTTCATTTTAAAGTAGAGACATTTAGTTCTTATATTTTGAAAAAAATAAAATTTTGATCAAATTCATAATTTTGTCTATATTTTATTTCTTTTCTTTTGATCAAATTAAATCCTTAATATAACATATTCATTTAATATATTTTATCTCCTATGATATCTAAAAGTGTCTTTTAACTGACGAAAGTAATTTATCAGATAATTTAAATTTCTGTAATCTATAATTCATTGTTTGGATGTTTTTTGTGAAGAATTTAAAATTTTAGAATTTTAAAATAGAATTTTAAACAACTAAAAATATGGAATTTCAATTTCCTTCTAAGATGTGAGAAATTGAAATTCTCTTCTTACCGTCTTCTTCAAGAAACACCGTCTTAGATTGTGGAACATCGGTCGGGCACGAGAACGTAAAAGAACACGTATAACTAGTACATCAATCATATCTTTTCTTTTTTCATTCATTTTTTTCACCCTCATAATTTTAACTTTTTTTTATCCAAACACAAAATTTTGAAAATAAAATAATTTCAATTCAAGTATTTGAAATTCTTAAAATTTAAAATTTCTCAAAATTTAAAATTCTTCCCTCCAAACACACTCTAAATTAATTTAACATTTTTTAAGTTATTTTCGTGAAACATATAATATCAAGTCTTATTTATGATCTTATGTACCGTTTATGGACACTTGATAATTACCATTATATATAGCAAATTAGCAATCCTGTGTGAAAAGTGGGAAGGTATCATAAATTCATAATATTTATTTACCTTTTTTACTTTCTACGGTGTTAGAACAAAAATAACAGAAGATTGGTGTCAGTCTGTGTTAATACTCAATATTGCATAAAAAATATTGATACGTTGGGCTATGGGTCCTTACCTATTGACATGCCCAAAATGTTTTCTTCACCACCTCTTTTTTTCTCACATTACCCATCTTTTATGGTAAAAGGGACGAGAAATAAATTCAAATTTTATCATACAAAAGACTATGAATGCGTTTGAATAGAGAATTTTAATTGAATAAAAGTAATTTATCAAAGAATTTAAATTTTTATAATCTAAAATTCATTGTTTAAATTTTTAGAATTTTAAAACAGAATTTTAAACAACTAAAAATGTGGAATTTCCTTCTAAAAGATGAGAAATTGAAATTTTCTTCTTGATAGAAGAATCTTCTAAAACGTTCATGTATTTCCTTCATAACCTACATTCTCTCTTTCACCTAAGTTCATGAAATCCAATTATTGAACTCATGACTCTTCCCTCACGCTGATGATCCTCTTCTTCAAGAAACACTATTTGAACTCGTTGAATATCGATCGGGTGTGGGCATAAGGGGGCACGTAGAACTGCACCCTCCAGTTAGGGCTATCCATCACGCGGTGGAAGTGTTCACCGATGTGGAGGACTTGAGTCATGTCTTGCGTTGAATGTTATGGTCAAGTGTGGTGGTATACGCATCATGTTCCGGTTGCCCTACGACTTCTCATGCCGCATTAGTATCCTTCTCTTTGGAAACACACCAACCATATATTCTCTTCTCTTTGCATTTATTTTCTTTTACCCTCACTATTTTAAAATTTTTCATCCAAACACAAAAATTTGAAAATAAAAGAATTTTAATTAAAATATTTGAAATTCTTAAAATTTAAAATTTCTCAGAATTTTAAATTCTCTCATCCAAACACACTCTTATTAGAGTAAAATAATATAAAAAATGAAGAGGGAAAATATCATTACTCGAAGGCAAAATTGCATTTTTGATCCCCAGTTTATCTCTAATTTTGGATTTGGTCGCCCAGTAATTTAATTCATGAATTAGGTCCCCTCTTTTGTAAAATCGTACAATGTTGATCTCTCATACCACAATTGGACGTTCAAGTGAGGTTGACTGTCACATGTCACATTCTTATTGAATGATAACTATCACGTGTCAACGCTCAATTGAGGTGTCCGGGATTAATATTGCAGGATTTTATAAAATAGGGAACCAAATTTATGAATTAAATTACCAAAAAATTAAATACAAAATTAAAACTAAAGTAAGAAACCAAAAATACAATTTTATCTTACTCAAACATTTGCATTTGCCGACTGAAGACTAGCACTACGGTCTACGCTATATAGTAGGAATGCTCTTTTTGTTCATGATATATATATATATATAGTTAACTACTATGACATGGAGTTTATATTCTCCTTAAATTTTGTTATATCAATAATGTGATTTTTTTTTTTGTTTCTTAGGTTATATCAATGGAGTGATTGATACGTCATATTTAAAATGAAAAAGTAATTTAAAGAAAACAAAATTCTTAAAAATCAAAGAAGGGATGGTAAGAAAAATCAAGCCCATGAAGCAAACTCCTTTTTGTGGTGCCACGTTTCTTTCAATCATACCCTGGCCCATGAGTGGGGTCTTACACTGCAATTCACTTCTGACACGTGTTACTAACTTGTCCAAAGAACTGGCTAACATTAAATAAATAATCATTAAATAATAATAACAATATATATATATATATATAGATATAATTTTAATCTATCATGTTTTATAAAATTTAATAATAATATATAATGTCTGTTCTTTTGTTGATCACACAAGCAAGACAAATTGAGATTTTGCGGTCAAACAGTTGTCTTTTAGACAAATCTTATCAACTACATGTTTTTTAAGTTTTTTCAATTTCTTTAATGATTTAACAGAAGAAGAAAGAGGTTTTAAGTATGATTTTAATCCATATTATTTAGTAAATTAAATCTGCCGCCATCTAACAATATATTATTATATGATCGAAAAGTTTTTTTGAACCATATGATAGAAAAGCTTTAACTCTGAATTATATGCTATTATAATTATAATTAAATCATTTTGATAACATAATAATATATCATTTGTTGTTGTTTTATATTGATAATATACTCATAGCCGTCCATAACATCAAAATTTGTGAAAATACTTTCAGATATCACAGGATAATCTAAAATCTTAGTTACGATGATATTAAATTAAAAAATATTGATAATATACCAAAAGAAAAAACTTGCATTCAATATTTGAAAAAATAAATGTGAAAAGAGCTTAAGAGAGATCTCATACTTTAAAAAATAATAGTATTAAATATACACAGTTTGCCTTTGGTTTTTTTCCCCTTATAAAAGACACTTACTTGGTTGTCTCTTCTCACTACCAAACCATCATCAGATACAGAACAAAGTAAGAAACTGCAATCAAATGCTCCTTACTAAAGTAATTAACAACTCTTTCTGAAAACATCAGTTATCACACAAGGCCAAATACCATTCCCCACTTTTCTCTCTTCTCTCTGTTTAATTTGAGCAATTGAATATCTGATTCCGAGTCTCAGATCCTCCAAAATAAGCAATGTTTGTGAAGAAACTCGTGGAGAAAGCTTCCATAAAGAAGGTACCCGAACAACATTTCCCTTCTCTCTTCTCTTTTTTCTTTGCTTTCATATATTCTTCTTTTTTTGTTCCCTCAATTTGCTTCCATGCCATCATCATCATCATTCTTCGGTTATTTATCATCACTTACTTACTCTGCTTCATTAATTGCTTAAAGTTAAAACTGAAACACCTATCAGTTCTTTCTGCCAATTTACAGTCTTTACTCGGTTTCAAACCATCATCAATTTTCTTTCCACTCTAGATTTCATTTCTTTCTTTTGATTCTGGACTTGGATATTTGGTTTTTATTTTGAATTTTATAAATAAAAAAAAGGCTTTGATAGGAGCAATACAATTTAAAAGACAAATTCGTGGATCCTATGATTGTCATAAGTATTATTTTATACACCTTGATTGGATGTCGCTGCTTAATTTCTTTTTTATCCATACTCTAACATTACTTTTACTAATTACCCTAAAAAAACGTTAATTTTATTCATTAAAAATCTATAGCTCAACGATTAAGAATGATGTAACGCATATGATGAGCATATCGGACACTTTTTTGGTAATGCATATCGGATATACTAAAACTGGGTTTATCAAATATTTACGTACATCATTTCTTATTGCTTCTTTTTTATTATGTGCACATTTCTTTTTTTATCCAATTTAATTTAATTTTGCGATATTCCATTTCTGGTTTGCAAAGAATCTGGATATTCTTTTATGTTGCAGAATCTTTAAAAAAAAAAATAACATGTCAACGTTTTTGGTCGGTTAAGTTGTGTTGTGTATTTCAAAACTTTTTCATACTTGCATATTGATTAAATTAAGAGAAATAACTTATGCACCATGAATGAAGTAGTTTTACATTATCAATAATAAGTTTATTAGTTTTTATAATGATTATTTAAAAAATTATATCAAGAGTGATCTTTAATTGATTGAGTGTATAACCATTAAATTCATAAACTAAATGGTATTTAATTTTTTGTTTTTAACTAAGAATTAAACGATATTATGGCAATAAGTGTTTATTAATTATTAGTGTATAAATCATTTTTAACGGTATATTTTAAAATAGTAAATTCATTTAGAATTCAATAATTTATTTATAGGACCTAAATCTTATTTACTATCACAATGAAATATGATAACTTAACTTCCAAATTAAGTTTCAATTCGAAAGTAATTATGATCCTCCAAAGTAATTTTAAGAGATGCGTCAGTACTCTCTGTATCTGATTTAACGGCCATGTACAGGGGTTTACCTGATTAAAGAAATAATAAGTAGGACATTTTAAGTTGAGACTATTTGTGAAAATAATTTTTTTAAAGAAAAAACCTCACTAGAAATTATAAAAAAAAATTGTTTTAAAACAAATTAGTTAACTCAAGCGCACATTTTACTTGCTAATTTTTGCAAGTAGAGAAATGGCTGTAGCTAATTCTAGAAAAGAAATATTCCGAAGTAATTTTGCTGATGAGGATTTTTGCTTTTTCATAAAAAAATGGATATGGCTTACACAAAAGTGAAATTAGTATTTAATGCTGAGCCGAGAGAAGGGGGAACCAATTAAAAAGAAAGATACGTTATGTCGTTATCTTTTAAAGTATATGGATTTTTATGGTCGGTGATATATTAGTGTGTGGGCCCATGTTTGAATGCGTTAATGTTGGTCAATATCAGTTAACCCGCTGCCGCTGCCACTGGAAATCCAAGGCCAGCGGGTAGAGGGTACGCGTTTTGGCAAAGGGTAAAAAATATGCATTGTCTTCAGCTAAGTTAAACTCATCATAGTCATTGAACTGTTGTAAATAGGAAAGTATCTACCAACAAGGAAATGGTTTTTGAGTAGAACTAAACTTTCTACTTGATTTACAGTTGAAAAATGTTCCAATATCCATTCTAACATAAATTCAACGAATAAGAATAAAAAGAACGAAAAACAAAGATTTTGATCCATTGCTACAATTATTTGGCCACTTTAAAATAAGTCACAACAATATAAATTATGTATTGTCCAATTATATAATATCACATGATATACATTGATATTTTAAACCATTTCATTTAAATTTTTTATTTAATTACGACAAAGATCAAATTTCCTTTGGTTGTTATGGAGAACCAAAAACATTGAATTAGAAAGAGTAAGGATTAAATGTTCTTTTAATAAAACATTGAATTAGAAACTAAAATACAAAAGTTAGCTTAAAAGTCATTAGATTTTGATTGTAAAAAAAAATTGAATTGTGTGATGTGTTGATATATGTCACATGACATTACACATGGTTGAATAATGCATAGCTCACAAGGTGAGTTATTTTAAACTCATACCGAAGTAATAGCCTTTCACACTTTATAGCATATTGTCCAAACTAGGGAAGTGTCTCTAATTTGAATAGTCCTTTGAATTTTTAAGTTAACATTTATGTATTCTTTAAATTAAATTAACAATGAATACATTTTAGTATTTTAACTGTTCATTTTAAAGAGATGTCGCTGATTTCGGAGGAATTACGTAAGTGGTGTCACTCACGGTTGCTATGTGAAAGTTTTATCCAAACGACTGAAGCTAACAGAGTTGAAACATGTTTGAAACTTAAAAGTAACAAGTTCTTTATCCTCCAAAAAATGTTAAGATATTTTTACTTACACGTGTAAATAGAAGAAGTGAGTGTTCTTTCTTCTTAGTTTGAGTCTGAATTTCAAAAACACAAACTAGAAAGTGAATAAATTTGCATGGTATTTTTACCATGACACGAACAAATAAAATACATTAAATTCTTATTTGCTTTATTATCTTACTATAATAAAATAATATGCATATAACATTACTGGCTTACTCATTTACAAAATATGAAAACCAGACACTGCCTTAGCAGGCAGCACTAAAATACAAACATTGAATTTGTGAATTTCCATGCAGACTGGTGGAAATTCATCAGATGGATTAAAAGCTAGTGATGTAGATCCACGGTTGGTGTTTCATCATGGAGTGCCATCTGGTGGTGCCAAGTTCGCCTATGACACCATTCAGAGGATCCTGGCTCTTTCTACCAAGTACGTTCCCCTTGCCATTTCTTGAGTCCTTGATTAACTACTACACTGCATCAAACTGTTCAATAGTCATATAAGGTGTCATTTAAATTTGTCTTTTTTAGTCTCTCAAATTAAAATATGTATTTTTTGATCCCTCAAATTCACTAATTGCTTTTTTAGTCCTTCATGACTCATTTTTTGTAGTTTAGATACACAATTTAAAGCGGTTTTTTACCGCAAGAAAGATTAAAAAAAGCCTTTTATAAATTTGAGGAATTAAAAAACACATCCCAAGGACTAAAAACATATTTAATATCATATGCCTCTCAATAGTTATCACTTTCTAATCAATTTTGTGTTGCACTCCTTGCTATGTGGCATCTAAGTGGCAGAGAAATGGCTATTGTATAAATCCTGGGAACGGGACATACCATGTGAACATTTTAATGTTATTGAATTGGATGAGTTTTCACGTGTTTGAAACTGATTCTGTTGAGTTTTTATTTTATTTTTTTAAAAAAGGGATGGCCAGATTAAACTCTATGGAAAAGATAATGCTCAAGCCATGCTTGAATCTAGTGAGCCCCTGCCTAGCAAGTTTCTACAGGTTAAGTGCCTCATCCATGAAAAAGGGAAAATTAGCCTCTTGCTGTTGTGAAAAATGTACCTTTGCTTAGGAATACCAAGTATGCCTGTGTACTAAAAATGCTAAGATATTAATGCATGCAGTTCATCCAGAACCAAGGCGTCCTTATAAATGTCACTTCCAACAACCATATTGAGGCAAGTATATCTATGGACTTGCTCACATTTATTGTAATATTTTGTGCTGCCTCTGAATTTCATAAGTCTAGTCCACTACCAAGATTCACAATGTTACTATGTTCTTTTTTTTCGTTGTAATGTGTTAATATGTTTTTATTATCATGTTCAAGATCAGTTTATTCAGATAATTGATTGTCCAAAAGAAATTTCACATTTAGGTTTGGGACATAGACAAGAAACTGTTGTCTGATGTGTACATGGCTAAAGAAGAAATCACTTCCTTTGCAGTCATTCATCATAGCCTCTATATGTAAGTAGTAAATCTAATTTGGAACAAGCTATGAAGTAAAGCTCCGTAAGTAATGAGCATGTAACTGTGTTGGCAGGTACATTGGACATTCTAATGGTAATATTTCAGTTTTGAAGCTTGACCAAGAGCCATCATGGCATTTGGTTCAGATGAAATACACCATACCTCTCTCAGCTTCCTATGGTGAGATATGTTACCTTGTTTCTTTTTATTTCACATGTTACATGTAATACTTTAAACCTACATTTGGACCTGAAAAAAATAGTAGACAGTGATGACTAAATGTTATGTTGATGCTTAATATGATCATTGATCAGTACTTCGGTAGCAAAAGTAAAACATGTCAGCATCTTTGGTTCTGCTATAAAGAAGATTTCATAGTTAAGGATTACTTGAGGCCTATAAATCTCAGCATGATCTGTAGGGAATTTTAAACAATATCATTGACTCAGTTCTGTTTGGCGTGTGAAGATCCAACAAGAGGAACGATTACACCACTAAAAACACTAACATAAAAAAGTTTATTTTTTATATAGGCATGTATTTGTAACATATGATGGATATTTTGAATTTGTATCTCATTACTCAAAATAGAAACCGCACAAGAAGTTCAAATTATCATTTGTTTGTCAAGTGCATTATATGTATGCAACTTATAGTTATGATTGTCCTTAACCCAATTTCTCTCTTATACCTGGTTTTCAATGTAAGTTCTTAAATCATCTTTGTTTAGGGAATTCTGAAGTGTCTGATGATACTGTTGTGACGCATATACTGCCTCAACCAGCAGCTGAAAGTAAGAGGTGATCTCTACGAACATAGCTATCCTTTAGGATGTTTTTATACAAATAATTTGGTTCCTGATTATACTTTATCATTTATTTGTAAACTCAAACTATTTCTCTTATGTGTTCCATTGCAGGGTTCTCATAATCTTTAGAAATGGTCAAATGATATTATGGAATATTCGGGAAAGTAGATCTATTTTCAAAACTGGTGAAAATATGTTGCAGCCACTGCATACTGAAACAAAAAAAGTGACTTCTGCATGTTGGGTGTGCCCTTTTGGAAGTAAAGCAATTGTAGGGTACAACAATGGAGAGCTCTTCATTTGGAGCATCCGTTCTCTAAATATAGGAAATGGTTCAGCATCTGAACATAGTTATCAAAATACTCCTTTGCTCAAACTTAACTTAGGATACAAGTCTGACAAAATTTCCATAGGATCAATAAAATGGGTTTATGCTGGAGGAAAGGCTAGTCGACTATATATTATGGGAGCCTCTGACTGTGCAACTTCAAACTTGTTGCAGGTATTTGAATGCTTTGCTCAACTCATTTAACAAAAATATCTTGTTCTAGGACAAATTATTTGAATATTTATGTATTTATATCTTTATAATGAGATATGTTGGGAAGTCTCACAGATATGTTAGTATTAAGTCAAGTTGTCCAACAGATATATAAGTTATACTTCAAGAATTGAGGCAGAAAATGTGGGACTTCCTAACACCCTCCTCCCCATATGTCTGCCAAAACAGGCAAGCCTACTAGAATAGACGAGATTTGCCAAGATGGGCTATAAACTATAATACCATGTTAGATTTCATCTTAAAACCAATTAGCATTAAGTGAAGTTGTTCAACAAATGTATAAGTTGCACCCCAAGAATTAAAGCAGGCGATATGGGACTTTTTAACCAGATATTCCTACATGATAACCCTTTTCTAAAAGAAATAAAGCCAGAATTCAAGTTCACTATTACCACCTACATGAACTTGTGATTTTCAGAAGCGTAGTGTCTTTTGTTCAAAGAGTTTGAGCTAGGTATAATTTGCTAGTTTAACACACTATTTTTTACTGTAAAGTTTTCTAGTTTAGCTAAATGAGATGTAAAAGCAATTTTCCTTTTCCTTTAGATGTTGATTGCAGTTAGATCATGCTAGCTTATGTGATTATACGAAACAGGTAGTGTTGCTGAATGAGCATACAGAAGCTCGCACAATTAAGCTTGGACTTCATTTGTCTGAATGTTGTATTGACATGGAGATCATATCAACTTCAACTGAGCAAAGCAAGAATAAACAAGATTCTTTCATTTTGCTTGGGAAGTCAGGCCATCTATATCTGTATGACGATATTTTGATTGAAAGGTATCTGCTACAATGCCAATCTAAGTCCACACCATCACTTCCAAAGGAGGTAACTGTAAAGTTACCACTGGCAGAATCAAGCATCACAACAGCAAAATTCATCTCCAACAATCCCAATGTATTAACATTTGAAGATGAGGTAATAGGGTCGTGAAACTATAACTTTACTCTACTATGATCATTCTGTTTGCAATCCACCTTTTAATAAATGTCTTTCTTTGTGACAGTATTACAGACAGCTGATCACAAGCTATCCACTGTTTGTTCCTGTTGAAACAAATCAAAAAGATGAGATTAGCCTGAGTTCTGCCAAATTTACAGGATTTTCTAAAGTTCAAAACTTGTACATAACTGGACACAGCAATGGAGCCATAAACTTCTGGGATGCTTCATGCCCCATTTTCACTCCAATTTTACAATTGAAGCAACAGGTAATATTTTTATCAGGCATGTCTTGTGCTCTCAAGCTCTTTACATTGAGTGGAAAGAAACAATCAGTTTGTACTACAAAGTACTTCATACTAAAATGTTAGCTTTACTAACCTTCAATATACACAACTTGCCTGCATAATGTGCAAAGGGATCTTTGTCTTTTAGAATATTTTCACACTTTCCAAAAGGAAGTTGCTTTCATGAATGTAAAGCACCAGTCTACTTATTTGTCTAGGTGATTAAAGTTATTGATTGTATTGGCTAATCATGGATTTTTGTATTCAAGAACCATTCAAGCAAGTATTGGATTAATAAAGAAAATTCTAAATGTGCTTATAAGTCCCTATAACCACATAGATCTGGTGTAACCAAGTATGTCATACATCTTTAAGCTCAACCCAACCCTAGGTGAACTAAAGGCATCTATTTTGTTTTCAATGTATTTAAAAAATTTACTTGGCATTTATTTTCTCTTCATGTAAAATTTATTATGTGTTTCCTTCATCTCAATGCAGAGTGAAAATGACTGTTCATTAAGTGGTATACCCTTGACGGCATTATACTTCGATAGCAACTCCCCACTTCTTGTTTCTGGTGACCAGAGTGGAATGGTGAGGTTCCTCAATTTGGTAAAAAACATGATAATTTCCTTCTTTCTGTTTATCCTTTAATATTTATAGTATGTCTGACATAAACATGATTTACAGGTTTGTGTCTTTAGATTCAAAACTGAACCATATGCCACTAACAGCTTCATGTCTCTTACTGGTATGTGGCATAACTTCTTCTTGGTTATCAAAAGGCTAGTATGATTCATATTATAATCAATACTCACTTCCCTTTTCCATTCATTAGGAGGTACAAAGAAAGGGACTGATCATATAATCCAAAGTGTGAAACATGTAAAGATCAATGGTGCCATTCTGTCATTGAACATAGATCCCAGCTTGATGCATCTTGCTGTTGGTTCTGATCAGGGACATGTGAGATAACTTTCTAGCTTTTCTAAAAAATTTGGAAATGTGTTTTTAGCTTGCTATTCCATGTATTCAAAGAAATGCGTTTGAGGTACAAATTCCAGATTTGCAGTTATATTAAAAGAAATAGAAGTCATCTATTTATAGGCCAGTAGAAGAATATATTGGTCTCCAGCAAGGATATTACCACAAGAATCATTGCCAGACTAACCCCTCAGGCACTACTGCAGCTAGGAGAGGCCACCTATAAATACCATGGATCATTTGAACTACAGAACTTCCATTAAACACATTTACAAATAACGAGGATCGTTTAGAATAATAAAAAAAGCATATTGTGTTTCCACTTTGAGCAACTTTCTAGTAGATTTCTGAAAGCCTGAGAGTTACATTCTGTCCTTGATCATATGTTTGGGTAGTATTTTCTAAATGTATTGTTACTTCAGCTCTGAAGTGGAACTAGCTATTTTGTGTTCCTTGTTCTGAGGTTATGGTTGTTTACTGTCCTTGCTAAATAATTTTGTGCAGCAACGTATATTAAATATTAAACCAATTTGTTGCAGGTTTCAGTTTTTAACATAGATGGCCCAACTTTGTTATACCAGAAACATATTGCCAGTGAAATTTCTGCTGGTATCATCTCTCTGCAGTTCCTAACCAGCAGTTTACATGGTTTTGAAAAAAACATTTTAGCAGTTGGAACAAAAGATTCATCTGTTCTGGCACTAGATAAAGAAGCTGGAAACACACTGGGCACGGGAACTATTCATCCTAAGAAGCCCTCTAAAGCTCTATTTATGCAGGTTTTGGGTAAGAGTTTGCATAGTTAGCACAACAATAAATGGTCAAAAACTGATTGATATTAGCAATCCAAATACTCATTCTGTTAAGGATCAAAATTTCAGTACTATCATTGATTGATGTGAAGGATATGATTGAAAATGTTAACAGCAATTTTGTGGTACACAGATGGACAAGGTGCACCGGTCAATGGATCGATTACAAAAGATGGATTAGAGTCGAGCGAAAGGAATCATATTGAGGATGCAACAACAAAGCAACAGTACATTTTGCTTTGTTCTGAGAAAGCTTTATATGTCTATTCATTGGTGCATGCGATTCAGGTGATGCATGAATCACTTACAGCCATAATAGGAGTCATGAATTACAAAACAATCAGCTGATGCTTGCAATGATTTATTCCAGGGAGTTAAAAAGGTGCTATACAAGAAAAGGTTTCATTCCTCTACGTGTTGCTGGGCATCAACATTTTACAGCCCTTCTGATGTTGGCCTTATACTCATTTTTACAAGTGGAAAAGTAGAATTAAGGTGGTGTTTTTCTCAGTCTGCACTTTATATGAGAACATATTTTGATGGTATAGAACATATGAAAAGACTTAACACCATCTGTTAAAATAATGACTCAATGCCGACTTCGACTTACGAGGATAGTTTCAGTGACAAAAAATAAGAAGAAAAAAATATATCATTGTTTGTAATATAATGTTAACCTCCCACCATTTTCTGGCCCCCAGTGTGCTTTTCAAGTCAAACAAGAAAAATGTATATATTTTATTTGAAGTTTTTTGTTGCTTCCATTTGTTCTGGAGAATAAAGAAAACAAGTAGTCCAACAAATAGCACGAGGTCAAACAAGAATGCGCTTTGTGGGGGCGACCAAAATCTGAACTTCTATTATTTCTAGTTTGTTAATTGTATGTCAAGTACTTTCATTTTTTTCTCTCTTGTTATAAGAATTTAATACATAGACATATATTTTGAATGATAGGTCTTTGCCAGAGTTGTCCCTAATTGTGGAGACTTCAATTAGAGGTTATAATTATTCTCCTCCAAAATTGAAGTCATTTTCTGGCTGCCAGATATGTTGTTCATCCAAAGGAGATCTTGTTTTGGTATGAGCATATTTTTCACTTGTACAAAATTCTTTAGATATTTGATTTTGAATGAGCTCAACTTCTATTTACAGGTGAACGGTAACCAAGAATTTTTTGTCGTCTCGCTGTTGGTGCAAAGAAATATTTTCAGGTATATATAACTTTATACATAATGAACCTAGAGATTACCATTGGGAATCTTGTTATCTGTCTCTTGCTCCTCTATTGAGAACTACTTGGATATTGGAATAATATTTCTCACAACATGGAAAGTGGTAGTAATATTCAAGATTAGTAGCCTCACTTTTACATTTTGCTTGACTTATAGGCTTTTGGACTCTATTAGCTGCATCTACAGGAAAAATATGATGCTGTCGCCAGAAGTGTTTGTTCCTGGCCCAGTCATCTATAAGGAAAAGAAAAAGGTAAATAGCAGTTTTTAATAACTTGTTAAATTACATGTTCCTTATCATTGTGACAAAAGGTGTTTGATCTTGCTTTTTGTCTTCTCAGGGTATATTCAGCTCTGTTATCAAAGATTTTGCTGGCAGTAAAGAAAAGCATGCTCCCATATTGGAAACCGAAGATACTACAGAAAGCATCCAGGAACTCTCAGCTATCTTCTCAAATGAAAATTTTCCATGTGATGCTGATAATAATGATAATCTGACTGTTGATGAAGATGAGCTTGAATTAAACATAGGTATGAAAGTACCTTAGATATGTGCTACTGAATATTACATAGCCTTCAAGGAAGAAACTGAAAATAATTTCTGTTTGTTTTAATGAATATATGGTCTTTTTATTGGTGGCATGACTCTGCTAGTTAGAAAACACAAATCCTATATAATATGACTGCTTCCAGAGGCAATTCTTCTGGTTTTCCATATCTTAAGTGGGCATCTATGTGTATTATTACATTTTTTATCAAATGGATAATTTAGTTTGAGACAATCAATTTGTGGTATTCTACTCTCCTCTTGTACAGATGACATTGACCTAGACGATCATGAAGAAAAACACAAAGATCAAAGTATATTGGGAGCTCTTAATAAGAAGAAATTGACTGGAAAGTTTCAGGCTCTAAAAGGTTGGTGACTTTACTTTTGTAAGAGAATTATTTACTCATGGTCAATAGTTAAGCAAAAAGATATGAACTTGAACTACCGGGATTGGGATGAAATAAGTGTGAAATAAGAAAATATATGTGTGTATGCTCATTTTATCATTTCATTTGTAACAAATTGAAAAAAAAGAAAATAAACAAGCTAAAAGCATCTCTACTTAGCATAAACATGACAGGTAATGCTTAATGTACTGGTCAGTAATGAGATTCTCTTACTTAACAGCGCTATGTTCATATTGGAAAAGTGATAAAATGCAATACCCTGCATATAGTGTCCAAGACTTCTCAGAGTTTGTCTTTTAGACTATTCTGGTTCTTTTTCTGCATGTGGACACTGCATTTTCCCTGCAAAAAGGAATGAACTTTTTAATTTGGAACAATTGCAGTGCTGAGGCTAGAATAGAACCTATAACCTCCTACTAAGTACTAACCCATTACCACTACACTAGCACACACCCATTACTGCCTTGCATAAAGGAATAGGCTAACATAATTGTGGCTGGAGTTCCAAGTTGGAAGTATGGGGTGTGCATAAAAATCATGACATAGAAAATTTCATCAAAAATCTTTCATGCTGCTTCAGTTCTAGATTCCTTGTTTTCAAATGCCACCTTCCTACAACCAAGTAACTCTGGCAAACAAAATTGCATTCTTAAAATTTAGTGAACTACAACTTATGAGAAAATAGGAGCATGAAACTCTGCTTTATATAACTTTCAAGAACCTTTGATCGCCTACATGCTACCTGAATAGGCTGAAGATGATCAAAGTGCTTACCCTAATTGCTGCTAGCTAAATTAGTGGAGCGTGCAATATGCAGGTAGATTGAAGGAGATGAAGGGCAACATCCAGAAAACATCAAGTAAGGAAGAGCAGCAAGATGAGCAAGCTGGTGCAGTCGATCAAATCAAGAAGAAATATGGATTTTCTTCTTCCAACGTAAGTATATATCCAATTTCAACATTATTCAAAGTAAGAAATATGGATGAAACCAGGTAAGAAATCCAAAGTAAGATGAGCTTTGTTAATTATTTTCTGGAGTCCATTATTTGTTCTTGAATGTGATGAAACCATGTTTCAATCGTGAATCTGGCACTGCAGGAAACAAGCTTTGCTAAATTGGCAGAAAGCAAGCTGCAGGAGAACATGAAAAAATTGCAGGTATCCTTACTGATAAAACACTAGAGTTTGAGTCGGTATGTTGTTTGTTTACCTATACTCCGATATGTTTGTTTACCTACACATCATTCTTCGGATTTGGCAGGGTATCAACCTTCGAACCACAGAAATGCAAGATAAAGCAAAATCATTTTCAACATTGGCAAACCAAGTGCTGCGGACTGCAGAACAGGAAAGACGAAATTAGGAAGCACCTACTCATCGATTACACCAAAAATTACAATGACTTTTTACCCCTCCTATTGTACTTAAGCTTCTTTATTTTATTGTATTTATTTTTTTGTTTCACCGTGGAAGACTGGATTATCATCTCAGTTTTGGGTTGATCTTTACATCGAGTGAATATAAATTAAGAACAATGTATTCTCTTTTTTGCCAATTGCATAAATTTACCGAGAATGGAGTGAAAAGCACTACTGCAGATGGGGTCAAGTACAACATTAATCAAACCATGTTTCCACCGTAATCAATCAAAATATAAAATGAACCGCAAAAGACTTCGAAATGATTAACGAAACCGTCAAAAAGAAATATTAACTAAAACATGAGGAACCGACTACATCTTCATTCGGAGCTCAATATCCATAAGCCCCATCGACAGAAATAATCAGCAAGCTGCTTTACGCTAACATTGCACGATGCTCGTAAATGAAAAAAACAAAGAATGACGATAGAACAGTTGACCAAAACAAAACTACAAATCAATGGAATTTCTTAAGGACAAAGCACTCGAATAGAAATTGGAACAATAGTCAAACTGCTCAGTGCAAGCGCGAATCCCACTGGTGGGGACATTGGTAATTGGTAACACTGCGTGAGTTCAAAAAAGTCCAAACTCTTCCACATTTTAAAAAGTCAACTGAATTTTAGATTCTTCTGTGTCGCTGAACCAAGAAACAACAAAAAGGCCACATTATAACGACAGCAAACAAACAAAAATGTAGAAATTGAAAGAGGCAGTGGAATTTCTTCGAGAATAGAATAGAAACGTATCATAACATTGACTTTAAGTACAGGATCATGATATTAAACCCTAATTACGATTGTGCACTAATCTAAACCTACTGAGGGAGGACAAAATAAAAATTCAGAAACTAATTATCAGAAAAGGATGTGGGTAGGGAACCATCCTATGAAATTCTAAACCCAACAACTATGCAAAACAATTTTCTTTTCCCGCATCCACCTACGCTTCATCATGTATCACCATCTTTACTCATCATCATCCTCCTCCTACAGAATAAAACAAACAACGCATTAATTATACAATAAGATACACAAAGGCACAAATCAAAATAACCAATTAGATCAATCTACCTCATCTTCCTCGTCATCATTGACTTCAGACTTTGACTTGTCAGACTCGTCTTCCTCTGAATTCTTTCCCTCCTAACACATCAAAATAACAAGTTCAATAAATTATAAACAATTATATACAATATGAGTAAGAAGTAAAAAAGTACATAGGGTAAAAAGTATTCACCAATTGCTTATTGTAAGCCGAAATAGTTTTCTCATACTCCTGTTTCTTCTTCTCAGCAGTAGCAACGAAAGGGGCCTTTTCCTGAAACATTAAATTAACGCAAACTAGGTTACAGAAAAAGTAGACATGATTCGTTAAATTAAATCATATACAACCACACACAAAAAATTATCATTAAAATATTTCTCAAAATCATAATTCTCACAGCATCAGATAGCGATTTCCATTTTTCACCACCAGCTTTGCCGACCTAAAATATTTTTCAGAAAAATACGGATGAGAATAAACGAAAAATAGCGTCAAATTTTTCACGCGGAGAGAAAAAATAAAAAGGGCGAAATCACTCACAACAGCGACGGATTTGTTGTTAGGATGCTCCTTCTTGAACTGCTCTCTGAACTCGGACCTAAACAAAAACAATCACCAAAACCTCAATCGCCAGAACACAAAAAAAAAAAAAAAAACAGATTTGGTAACAAAACGAAACGAAAATCCATACATGAAAACGAAGAAAGCGCTTGGAGGTCTCTTCGGCTTGTTAGGGTCCTTAGCAGCTTTCCTCGATTGCTTCCTCCCAGCACCAGCGCCCTTCCGCTTCAACCTAAACGACGCATCGCAAAACGAAAACGCAAACGTAAAACATTAAGCGACTGCGACAAAGCAAAACGCAGAACGCGAAACGCCAGATTGAAAAAACCAGATCTCATAATTATTAAAAAAAAAACTGATTCCAAAGAGAGATAAGAACACGGTACCTGCTATCGGCGGCTTTGGCGTCGGATTTAGCTTTCGGCATGGCGAGAATCGGCGAAAACGAGAAGAACGATAGGGTTTAAGCGAAGAGAGAACAAAAAACAGAGAGAAAAAGAGAGAGTGCGCGTTGTGTTGTGTTGTGAGGTTTGAGCGCGCGAGCCAGGGGATAAGAAGGGTTGCGAGGAAGGGCAGTGTAGAGAAAACGCAAACAAAAAATCGAATCGCGAAAAAATTGAAGTTTCGGGTTTACGCGGGATTTCGACGATCTATCGCCACGTCATCGATCCGTGTGCTGAGAAACCATAGGCTCTCGCACGCCCCTTGGAATCGCTTGTGTTTCCTCTGTGTGTGTGTTTCGTAGATGAGGCTGGTTCCTTTGGAGCGCGAGACACTGTGCAATGTGTTTTGGGAACTTCCTGCCACGTGTCGGTGGGTGAGTGGGATGACTGTTTTGGCCTTGTGAGGGTTTGGGATTTTACCAAGATGCCACGGGACTATGAGCGACGCGCCACGCGAAGTTGGGGTGGAGATATTTTGGGCCTCGTAGGGGTATGTTCGTAACTTCATGTTTCTTACTTTATTAAGAATTTAATTAATCTATAACTATTAATAATAAAAATTATCTCCCATTTAGTATCATATTTGATTGAATAATTTTATCTTTAAATTAGTTGTTAAACTTTTTTCTAATTTACATTAACTTTTTATTACTTTTATATTATTAATTTTTTTATTCTGTTATTTTTTATTAAATATATTTAACTTTTATTTTTTTATTATTTAAAAAATTCAGAGAGACACAGAGTGCCTCTCTTTCCTAGTTTAATTTAATGATTGTACTTGCTTCGTGATCTTTTAGTAGCACACCTAAATTTAAATTTTAAAATTTCAGTCAACAAATTGACAGCTTTTTAAAATTCAAAAACTGGTAAGTTTTAGTCAACAAATTGTTATGTTTTTAAATTTTTTAAAAAAAAAGCAATTTCACTTTAAAAAATTATGTAAATTTTTAAATTTCAAATACATGGACAGTTTTAATTAACAAATTATTTAATTTTTAAAACTCAACAGCCTTTGAAGTTTTAGTTAACAAATTCATATATTTAAAAATTAAAAAAATAAACCGTTATAGATAACAAATTTATATATTCAAAAAATTCAAAACATGGACAATTTTAATTAACATATTGATAGATTTTTCAAATTCAAACTACGAGCTCACTCTTCAATCAATATATGTTTAATTATTATTTGTTGTGTCCTCAATATTAAGTCCAATAACACTGCACCCCAGTCATGGGCGACCATCGATGAACAAATCAGATTAACCAAACCAAAGTTAGTTGGTTTTAATCATTATATATTTGAACAGAAACAAAAGTTTCAGTAACGATCGAACCATAATAATAAGTCATAACAATTCCCGTTACTACTCGGACTAAACAATAAAATATATTCACATGAGGCAAACTTATTTATTAGTTATATCATCTCCAATGGCCTGAATTTCAAGTGTATTCATGTTCATGTCAAGAAAACAAGCCATAAGAATTCAAGTAAAATAATACCTTGCTTGAAAAGTAAATGTCGCATAACATTAACATCAATATATAAAAGGAAATAAAAATATATATACAACTCAGACAATAAAAACAATTTTTTGTGGTGATCATATCCATTAGTAGATGATTTCAATGCTAGATTTTTTACCAAGTTATATGTAAAACAGATAAAGAGGTTCATTAGCATTTTATACTTTTAAATCACGTTTAAATATATGAAAAGAGAAAGAAGAATAAATAGAAGCTGTAACTTGTAAATAAATGAAACCAAACCATCTTGATAAAAAGAAACACAAAACAGTAAAAAAGAAAAATCATGTGTACGTCATGCCCTTCTACTTGATTGAACATGCTCTGATACTTAGATGATTAAAAAAACAAAAATAATTTAGATCTTGATTAAAAGAATTCCAACTTGTTTGACTTTTCTACTCTAAATTTTCTAAAAAATCACATACTAAGGCTCTGGTTGGATTGATGGAAGGGTGTAGAGTGGAGGCGAAAGATATTCCCTGGTTTGATTTGCAAGAAATGAAGATGGGAGATGACCGAAGAGGATGACACATGATAGCCCATTCCACTGTTTATTCCCATCTTCTTCTTCCAAAGTAATGGAAGGGGAGTTCAAAAAATCCTGTGATATAAAATTAATTCATAACTGATCATATTCAAGCCACTTTAAATCTATTTTAATGGATGATTTTACATCTAAATCCAATTTTATGGATTTTAAATCCAATTCAATTATTTAGAGTGAATATTTTTAAATTTTATAGCATTCTTCCCAAAATAATCTTGATGGAGATCGACCAAAAGTAGTTTTTTTTTTTTTTTACCAACATCAACAACACTATTTATCGGCTAGTGTTGATAGGGGTTATTTTTTATAGATGTCAATCGGAGTTTTATCAGTCGACGTTGATCGATAATGTTTCTGAGCCGACTTTGATCAAGACTATTTTCAATTGATATTGACAAGGATTTTTTTGCCGACATCGACCATAATTTTTTTTTTTTGTCGACATCAACTACAATTCTTTTTTGGTCTGGACTAATTTTTTTGTTGTGTATAGTAATATTTATAGTAAAATAAAAGTGATTTCTACTTCATAGAAGTCATGGAAAGAAAAGGTTCAAAATCTCAATCAATTCCTTTTTCAAATCCTATGGCCTGCACGAGCTCTTCTCTCGTGTCATAAATGGCATACAAATAAGAAGAATTCTAGAATAAAATGAGAAGTAGCTAACCAACTTCTAGGAGAAACATAGTTGATTGCATTAATATCTGTAGATACGTCACTCACAGAATTTAAGGAACCTAAAGGAGTACGAGTCATATATTCCGTAGGTGTCTAAAAAATTAACTTTAGTAGATGTTGGCTAAAAAAAGCCCTAACCTCAACCATAGAATAGTTCCAACGTCAATCAAAAATAATCCAATCAATGTCAACTAAAAATAATCCTAGCAAAAATCAACAAAAAACAATGGTGACCGAAAGGTTAAAACAACCCAAACCAAAGTAGGTCAAAAACTTATTTATGGTTTAAAACAAGATTTGAAACCAAAATGATTTAGAATTATAAATCGATTTTAAAATCATTTTAAACTGATTTTAAATAAATCTAAACCATTTTTATTATCGAATTAAGTGGAAACGGATTTTAAGTCCAATCCATTTAATTGGAACAATTATTGGTGTTATAAAATATCTAATTTAACCTTGTAATGGTTAACATCTCTTCCTCAAATATTTTTGTAAGGTGCTTTATTCTTTCTAACTGAATCTCTATCTTTTCCTTCATTATAAGTTACACAGTCGTAAATTATAGAATTTCACATTTATATTCTTCTCTAGTTTCAATTGTTGTTAAAAGGAAAATTGGAAAATGTAGAATTCCAACTGCTTTTTTTACGAGTGGAGCAACCATCTACTTGACGAATTGTAGAATATAATGGACTCAAAAAGATGAAGAAAAAAATTGTCAATACACACTTCAGGCGACCATGATAATGAAAGAAAAAGAAAATAAGTCACTTTAAAATAAAGGTAATACAGAAAATAAAAAATTATAATTTATTTCATTTCGTTCTCTTTTCAAAACGATGGAGCAAAATATTTGTCTTATTCTCTTATAAATTACCTAAACAATAGAATGGTAATCCATTCCACTCCATTATATTCCAATCCGTTCCGCTTAGTTATTAACAATCAATCCAAACATAGCCTAAAGTTGTTTTTTTTTTTTACTAAAACAAAATCAAACAGAGTTCATCAATTTTACACAATATATAAAAGAGAAAGAAGTGAAAAAAAGTTGATATCCTCAGACAATTGACCTTGCACAAGCAACCATAAAATGTTGTTAGACTGGCATTCTGAAACTAATTATTAGTGACCTTCAATGGTTTCACAATTTGTCTTGCCTATGTTTGGAACTCGGGTGTGAATTAGGGAAAGGCCATGCATAAACTCTATGACTCTTGCATCCTGAAAATAATAATAATAATAATAATAATAATAATAATAATAATAATAATAATAAACCAAGAAAGATATAAACTTTTAAATAAAAGACATGCATGAAAGGTATCAAACCAACATAACTCCGAAAGAGAATGATAATAAAATGTAGAAAAGTACCTTGAGGTTAGTTCTCTGATCTTAGTTATGATCCAATTCCAATACTAAGGAAGTGATTCAAAGAGAAAATCAACAAATAAAATGTGAGGATTAATTATGAAAAATGCCATAGGCATTGCTCATTGTACTATATACTCTCGATAAATAAAAATCCTTATACACAAATCATTGATAATTGTAATGGACAAAAATTAAAAATCTCCTCACATCACATTAACCGTACAAAAATTGAAAAGGGCACATAATTATAAAAAAATAAGATAAAGAATCAAGTTGAATAAAAAAAAAATAAAGGATTAAATAAAAAATAAATAAATAAATAAATGATCAAACTGAATAAAATAAATAAGATATATAAGATTAAAAAATTTAAAAGATAAATTATAAAACAGAATAAAATAAATAAACAAATGACCAAATAGGTCATCTAAGCCAAAATATTATTATTTTAAGGTGAGAAAGTATGTAATTAACAAAGGATATAATGGGGTTAATAAAAATGGAGACCAAACCATTGACAAAAAAGGTATCCCCTTCATACAATGGTATAGATTGTTATTTTAGTTTGTATATTACACCAAATAAATGTTTATTTTATATAATTAAAATTTATAATATAAATATTTTTAAATATATGAAATATATAATAAATAAATGTTTCTAAAGATATAAAATCATATTATAGATTTATGTGCGTGTATATATAGAGAGAGAAAGAGAGAGAGAATTTTAAGTTTACTAATTTTATAATAGTATATTTTAATTATTTACTAAAAAATATATTAGACTTAAATTTATCACATATACAAGAAAAATTATGTATCAAATATATGAAGTATTAAGTTATGATTATATAAAGAAAATATACTATTACTTGTGGTAAGTTTACGAACTTTTAGAATAACTATAACTAGCAGAATTCAAATTGTATAATATTTTTTTAAAAAAATAATATATAAATATGTATAATTATTTTTTTTAAAAGAAAAATTCAAAATGTATGTCTTGAATGATATGTCATGACCTATATAGCTTATCTTTTTATTCAACTTAATTGCCACTTTTTCATATATTTGATGAACATTTTGTCGAAAATTGTATTTGATATATTTGACTTGTTAAACCTATGTTTTTTTTACCATTCGATCTTTTCTAATTTTTGTTTTTCTAGTAAATTGAATTTGATTATAAGTTTGTAAGAATTTCAAACTTAAATCTACAAATCTTAATCCAAATATGTACTAATTATATTTTTTTAATAAAATAACATCATAATTTAGTAATTAGGATTTTATTAATTTTTAAAAAATGTGACAATAATTATACATTTCATATAAGATTCTTTTGTATGTTAAAAAACAATTAAAATACTCAAATAGATCATGGATGCAATATATTTAATTTTCTTTTTATTTTGATCCATGTATCTTAGGACAATAGATTATGTTTAGGCATTTTCCCACAACACAGGTGTGATTCCTCATATAGTCACATATATAGAAACCACAAACTTGGCCTTTAACTACCTCAAAGTTATGTCTCACCATAGGTTGCCTAACAAAAACATCATTACTATTTAGTATGGGCACTCTATACAATTGCTTATTCAAAAACATCATTACTATTTAGTAATTACTAAATTAATGTCTAACTCATTACCAAAAAAAAATTAACATCTAACTCTAGCTGTAATTTTCTTCTCCTTCATTGCC
Organism: Glycine max; assembly: GCF_000004515.6. Lineage (NCBI taxonomy): Eukaryota > Viridiplantae > Streptophyta > Magnoliopsida > Fabales > Fabaceae > Glycine > Glycine max. The sequence continues at coordinate 26,113,705 of NC_038252.2, forward strand.
AACATAAAAAAAAAACATAGTTTCTAACTTTGGTTCATCAAGGGACAAATCTATCATATCAAGAACTCCAACACCATAATCAAGTGGATCATGCACATCTTGTAACACCCTAAAGAATATTACCTCTTGTCTCCTTATATTATTAAATTATAAAACTTAGTATATATGTACATTAGAGTTTAACTAGACATAAATTAAAACATAAACTTATACAAAGCTCTTGGCCCTTATGTGTCTTACAAAACATAAGAAAGATACATAAACATAAACTGAAATCCCATACATTGGTAACTACAAACTATACTAGTCTTCCTCCAAGCAAGCAGCTCCAAGTTCCAAGCTTCTCCACGAGGTGTCCATTTGCTAACCTGTAAAACATGAAAACTAAAGGGATAACACATAATGTCTCAGTGAATGCTATTAGGACTCTAGGCTGACTCTTTATCCTAGGTATCCTTTTCCTACCCCTCTAGTCTTTTCGTAGTTCTCATATTCATAATTAATCCTTTCTAATAATATATTTACCTTAGACCTTGGGTTATACTCTAACTTTTCCTTTGACACTTAGAATTAGGCTCGTATGCCAATTTTAAGACCACTGGTGCATAGGGACACCTAATATACCTCTAATACTTGACCACTCTCTAGGGTCTCACTTCCTATCACATTGGATGAGGACATGCCTAAGCTTTCTATTTTTTTTACATGCCTAGCTAGGGTTTACATCACCTTTGTTTGAGGTATTTGAACTTGCCTACCCCCTTAGGGTAGTTCTCATCATGCACACATTTGCATCTAAGGTGTAGGTCTCACTTAGCTCTCTCACCTAGCAACTAAGCTCAAGACTACTCTAAAGCATGCACAAGGAACACATACGTACATCAAGCATATAGTTATCCACTAGTTGATTTCTAACTATGTGCTTTGTGTTATCTTTGTATTTAAGTTACACTTGACTTCCATCATTACCTAGTATTGACTAAGCTCAAGCCAAGAGAGGCATCCCTCCCACTATTACCTTGTTACACGCTACTGGTCAAAAGTAGTCAAACCACCTTTTGTTATCCGAAGGCATGTTCAATCCAAACATTCTTCTTTTCTCTTTGAAGAATGAGTTGTCATTGTCTATGAAGAACCCCATTTTCACTGAAAATGATTGGTTTTCTCCCATAGGTGTCTAGGTGACAGTTCCTTTGCTCGCCTCTAGGGGGCCTCTTAGCCTTGCTCTCTCTCAACACCTTTTGGTTGCTTATCTCTTCCTTATTTGAGATCTTAACTTTCTCTTTGAAATATTTTTCATGATAAATTTTTTCATAAATAATCATTTTCATAAACATTTTGTAAACTAATCACTCCTTGGTGACATAAAGGATCCTTAGCCCTTTGCACACCATGGTACACTGAGCGTGCAACTCTCAAGCATGATTGGTATCAAGGAAGGTTATACCTTGTATCATTGAGGGGATAATCCTTTCTAAATCCTTTATTGAAACTAAAACACTTTTCATAAAAACCTTTACTTGAAACCTTAGGGGAAACTCCCCACCCTTTTCTTTTCTAAGAGGCATAGGTATAATTTTAAATATTTTTTTATTAAAAGGTTCATCGTTTCATACAATGCTAAGCGTAATCCACAAGGATACATCTACCAACAACAATCCACACATCATAACATCACATCAAGGATTATACATATGGCGACAAGCATAGGGAACAACTAAGTTAATATAACATGTTACTATACTTAAAGAACTCTTTGGAGGGTTATAAACCTGTTCTAGACCACCCATACTTGCCTAGTGAGCATTGCTCGCCCAACCAACAAACACCACTGATAACTTTCTCACCCAGCTAACAAATTTTCATGGGAACTTGCTCTCCCAACAAGCATTGTGATTATGCAGAATAGCGATTTTGCAAGATCTACACAAAGGGACCAACATTGACTTCCCATGAGTCCCTAAGCTTAGAAATCAAGTCATAAACACTTCTATTACATTTCCAACTAATTAAACTTCTTAAACAACTTATCAATCAACCCTAATCATCAAAATCCCCACATCTATTAACTTAGGGTTCCAAAAGGGGGAAAAAGGGAAGAGGGGAAAACAAGCACAAACAAGGAAACAACAAAACTAAGGGAAAAACACTCACTATGGATGTAACATCCCAAATTTATGGACTTTAGTCATAAATAATAAAGATATATCTTTTATGGCATAGTCTTTATATTTAATGGTTAAAGGACACCCTTAGGAATTATTAATAATAGTTTGCCTCATATTAGGAATTGATGAGAATAGGATAACAAGACCCAAATGGGGATCCAAGGCCCACTAAACCACATCCCCTATGGTTTAATTAAAATAAGAAGGAAAAGTTAGAGAGAGAAAAAAAGAAAAGAATGAAGGAGGTTAGAGAGAAAAAGGAAAAAGAGAAGAAGAGGAAGAAGGAGAAAGATTAGAGATGCCAAGACCCAATTCCTGAAGATCATTTCCACACATTCCTAGAGGTGAGTGCTTCCTCCCTTGTCCATCATCATTCCTTAAATTTGTTGTTTTCTCATTTCCCCCTTTGAACACTAAGCTAGGAGATAGTGAGATTTTGAGGATTATGTAAGTTTGATGATGTTTATGAGTAAATTAATCGGTTAGAAAACATAAGAGATCAATATTAAGTGTTTATTATGAGTTTGGAAGGTTGGGTAGCCACTAATGGGACCAAAAACTTGGGTTTTTGAATATAATTTTGTGAAGAACTTTTAGCTCAGGCCTTGTTTTCTGGCTCTAGGTAAATTTTGACAGAATAAAGTACTAGACGAATTTTAGTTGTAGCCATGATTTTTAGCTCAAGCTAAATTTCGATAGAATTGGAACTGCATGATTTTAGCTTAAGCTAAAATGTTTAGCTAAAGCTAAAATGTTTAGCTAAAGCTAAATTCTGAAGGAATTAAGACTGCACAAATTTACCTGGAGTTAAATAATTTCAAAATGTTTTATTTTACCTTGAATGTTTTCTTGAGAGTTTTCTGATCTATTTCAAATGTGTACATAATTGTTTTATGAACTATATAAAAGGAGTAAGGTTACTTTTATGGGGATTATCCTTTTGTTTGAGATATTGCCTTTAAAAGATGAACGTGGTTAATTATGAATCTTGTAAATGTTGAAATAAATGTAATAGGTTATCTATAAGACCAAGACCAATACTTTATTGTTGAGATGGTTGGATGATTATTGAATGTTATTGATTGGGAAGAAGAACTTGAATGAAGTATCTAAATGTAACATGTTATTGATGAAATTATGATGTGTATGATGTAAGTGTAGACTTGATGTTGGAATCATCCCTAGATATAATGAATGGGTTGTTGTTGTGTTTGTCGTTATCATTGGTACATGGTGTGTGTACAAAAATGTACTATTGTTGTTATTAGTACATGGTGGGTGCACAGTTGGTGCACCGAAGTGTATTGTTTTGTTGTTAGTTCATAGTAGGTGCACGAAAATACTATTGTTGTTGGTGTACGTTGTGTGCATAATTAGTGCATAAACATGTGAGTAGGCACATAAGTTAATGATGCTAGGTGGGCTCTCAACCTAGTGTTGAAGGTTTTAGTGGTGGCTAACAAGAATGGGCCTATAGAATAGACAAGTGGCCGAATCCCTATAGATGTATGGTCTTGCAAACCTACAAAGGAAAGCTAATACACATGCTTGTTTACATTCAATAAAACCATACATCCTCCGAAGGTTAACCCAAGAGACTCCCTAAATAGTCAAAGTGTGAGTACCATGTTAGGGGATGAGTCTCATGAGGGTTCACTCGTATTGTGTTGAAAACTCTATGAAGTAGAGTTAGTGTTGAGGTTTAAGTTTAAGGTGGGCTAGTTGGCTGCTAGTGTATGATAATTGACTCTGATGAGAAATTGTGAGGATTGATTATTATATATGTGATTATGTTGATAAGAGTATGTTGTTGACAATGCTGTTTAAGTAAGATGTTATGATTAATTTTGATGATTGGATGATGATTATAACTATTGATAGTTGATGTTTGAATTCCCATGGTGATATTTGGTGATTGATCTATGATATTATGATCTACTGATGTGTACATGTATAAGATAACTTTTTATGAAATGATTTGGATTATAAACTATTGGTTACTATATACCTTGTTTTTGAAGTATATAAAACCTAGCTTTATTTCTCTTTTTCCTTGATTGGAATTTACTTATGTTATCCATATGGATTAGTATAACTTAGGGTTATTATGAAATTGACTTGTAGAAAGGAAATAAGCTTGATAGAGAGGTGATGAGAGCCCTAATTAAATCGTTAGAAAAATAAAAGGTTATACACACTTTCTATTCTGGGTAATAATGAAGATCCTAGTGAGTGATCAAAGGATGGAGAATGATGTTTAGGTGTCATAAGACACTATAAGCCTTAGAGATGGTTAAGTTGATAAACTCTAGGTGCCTAGGTGTGGTTCAAGAAGATAGAAACGATAAAGAGATGGGATAATAGTTGTGAGATGGAAGTGGTTAAGAAACCACAAGAGTTAAGAAAATAATCTCTAGAATAGAGAATCAACCTAGAGTCCTTAGAACATTATGCCTTAGGAGAAGCTAAAACATTAGTCCTTTAAATAATCTCTAAAACATTATGACTTATTCCTTTAAGGTTCATGTTTTAACAAGTTAAGCAGGTTGGCATGCTCATAAAAGAAGCTTGGAGCATGGAGTTCTTTGTGTGGAAGAAGATTAGTATAATTTGTATCTCTCAATGTATGAGAATTGGTTTATGTTTTTATGCACCTTAGTCATGGTTTGTAAGGCACATAAGTGCCAAAGCTTTTGTATAAGTTTTGTCCTTATGATGTATGTTTTGGTTTTAGTTTTCATATAGTTAAATATGATATTCTTATATTTTATGTTTTCAAAATTTAGTAATATAAGCACACAAAATGTAAAATTCTTTAGGGTGTTATAGTGGAGGTCTTGGGTTGAAGCTTCAGGCACCAGGTCTCTGATCTTGCTCCCTCTCCCTCTTACTCTTCTGCTCCTCCTTCTCTCTAACTTTCTCTTTCTCACACTAACTCTCCCTTCATTCTTCCATATAAATCACTTGTGTGAGTAGATTTGTTGGGCCTTGGCTCCCCATCTAGGTCTTATTCTCCTATGCTCATTAGTTCCTAATATAAGGTATCTATTATTAATAATGCTTAAGGGTATCCTTTAACCATTAATTATTAAAGCTAATCCTTAAAAGGTATCTTTTATTAATATTTCTAAAGTCCATAAATTTGGGATATTACACATCTCCACTAATGTCCCACAATCTTGTCTCCTCTTTTTTATACGTTTAATCCTTTCTTGACAAAAGTTGATGATTGGAGTGCATATAAACCAAATTTAAGCCCTTTTTTGGATCCATTTTGTTTCTCTTAAAATAATGAATAAAGTAGTATGTACTCCAATTCCTCTCACAGCAAAAGGAAAAACATGGATGCACAAGAAGCTTTAAGAGAAGCTTTTGGAGTAGAGGTGTAGAAGATCCATGCACTACCCACCAAATTTTTGGATCTAATGTTTATGTATCCTTAACTGAATGAAATAAAGAAAAGTCACTCTTACAAGATAAGAATTTATAGAATTCTTCATAATTTTTTTTCTCTCCTCAACATGTGAAAAATATATTTTTAGACTCTTATTCCTCTCCATCCTCTTGATGAGGAGGAATCCTATTTGGAGCTTGACTAAGTCATTATTCACTATAATACCTATAAATAATAAAATATTTAAGTCATATGATAATTGAAAATGAGATAAGGTAAGCCATAATTCCTCATTGATAAATTAACATAAAAATATAATCTTTGATTCAAATAATGGGCTAAGCAATGAAGTGGAGTACAATTCTTGCTCCACCTATAATTGAGTATTTCTTGAACATTATAAAAACTACAAACTTGGTTTGCTTACTTTTTCTCACCCTTATAGAAGATTGCCTTTTACCTTTTCTATAATAGAATTCCACATTTAACACACCAAATGAAGAATAGAAACATTGGTGTCACATATCCTATTCATGTTTTATATAGGATCCATGAAAGAAAGAATGTAATATATTTTATCCCACCATATATCATTAAAAATAATTTATTTCATATATGCAGTTTTTCTAACATCATCTTCTCTATAACTATTTCATTGATCACTAATGACCATAGTTTGCAAACATTGTTTAAACAATTACAACCTTTTAGCATGACTATCATAGAGGCAAAGTGAATTTTAGCAATTAAAAGTAATTTAAGAAAAGAAAACTCATTAAAAATAGTTAATCCCATCAAATGAGTCATGATAAAAGTATTGACAAAAGATGTATCATTAATTACTTCAACAATCCACCCACATTCATTGAAAACATTCACATTACCATCAACATTATTTGTTATACATGTTCTTTACTCGAAGATTCAAAGTATCAACCACACAAGGAGTCCAAAAATGACAAGGGAATTCAACTTCTATCAATAACCCAAATGTTTTACAAACAACAACGTTGTCCATTATGATTTGGACCATATTTTGTGGTCTTACCTCCTTGATTACATCTTTTATTATTCTATTCATGTAATATTTATCATTATACTCCTTTCACCCATCAATAGCCTTTAAAAATATAGGTCCTTCTTCACATATAGTCATGAACTTTGTCAAAGGCCTTCTTTGAGCATTTTTCCAACCATTAACAACCAACATAACTAGGAGGAATAGAGTCACAAAGTTTATAGTTAGTAACAAATGAATAAGAACTAACACAATATGAATTTTTAGCAAGATGAAATGATATACCAATAGAATAAAACATGATTGTTATCTCATTTCTAAATTTATTCCTATCGTCAACATTGAAAGCATCATTACATTGTCAATATCATTGCAATTCTCCTTCTTCTTCATTTTGGTAGCAATGTTGGTGCCATTTGGCTCCTTTTGCCAGTAGGAATCAAGACCTTTTTGGGTTTTAATATGTTTCAGTCTCATCCCAAATTCTTTTCTAATCAATTTAATATTCAACACTAACTTTATGACAAACAACAATTCTTTGAACTAAAATTGTGGGTAGATGTGTTTTGACTTTAGAGTATGAATCTTTAACACAAGAATTAGTATTAGCATTTAGACTCTCTACCTTATTTGGTGTAAACATTTTATCAAGAAACACAACTACACAAGTGATAATAGAATAATGTAACAATGTTAGAGAATAGAACTTGAGAAATAAGAACTCTGAACACCAAAACCACCATTGAGAAATATATTGAAACTAGAAATGGTGGCTCGATGTTGTAAAAAAGAATAAATAAACCCAAAATGTAAGGGGATATGATGCTTCACCAAAAAGAAAAGCCTTACCATTGATAAACACAAATTCAATGAAAGATGTTATTGCCCTTGAAGAAGAAAAGAAAATTATGTGTCATGAAGAAAGACACTCACATGTCCCCCCCCCCCTGAAAAAAAAAATCACCTCATTGAAAGAATGTCAAGAATTGTCGTGCTTAGAGAACCCATTTGTTGTGCTCGCTGAGTTGTATTCCTTCATCTCGAGTCATATTGTCATTGTGCCCTCTATTTTTTTTTTTAAAAAAAAGTTATTAAGGAAACACGTGCTTGAAAAGATGAGAAAATTTTGTGTCATGTGAAGAGATGCTCACTTGCTCCATTCATTGAAAAAACAAATCATCTCATAAAAAAGATGTCCAAAATTGTCGTGTTCGAACAACACACTTGTCATGCTTGACGAGAAAGATTAAGGAGTGTCATGTATTTTGCTTTTGAGAACAGGGAAAAGTATTGTGTTATTTACTTTGAACCTTTTTTATTTTAAAATTCCTAAATTTAAAATATTAAAATTATAAAATATTTAAAATTTGGAAAGTGGCTCAAGCTATATTGGAGTCTTATTTGGAACAACTTGCGTTGTATTATCATCATGTCTTCTATTTTTTTTAAATAGATACTTCCTAGATATGTATATGGGCGTATCAAAGGCGTACCAATGTTCAACACGAGTACAATATTGATACTTTTGTCTTTTTGTCGTATCCAAGTTTCATAGATTAACATTAAGGATTAAGAAATTATGAATTCATATAAGGGTTATGTCTTGTTAATGCACTAGTTTGACATAGTTCATTGCATGTGTACTTCAAACTATAATCAATTAACAACTTTGTAGTTGATGTTAGTGTAAATAATTTCTTTAGACTTCACAATATCATTTTTATTTCAATTATTATCGTAATCTTATGAGCTTAGTCATTTTATAAATATTACCTAATGTATTATTATAAAAGTAAATATTAATGAAAAATTACTAACACAAAAATAGATAATTAATCATGCAAAAAAGAAATAAATTGTTTAGACAAACAGTGTTTCAAGGAAAATTTTCAAAGTTTAAATTTATTTGTATCCTATAATAAATTTTGGTGTGATTGAAATTCATGAATATCACACATATATTGGTTGATATTGCATTTCTAAATTCTTGTTACAAATTTATAATTCTTTGAATCCTTGCAAAGTGCCAAGTGGATGGTTAAACATTAGACACACAAGTTATAGATATTGAAACCCAAGTAAAGTACACCTTTAGCTATTAGCCAAACAAATGAAATCAATACTTCCTCCAACAACCACACATGATAAGAACCAAAACAAACTAATGAAGTACATATTGAATTATTTGGTGCTCTACTAAAACTTCTTAGGTGTTTAATTTCTTCTCTATCATACTCTAATGGTCTAATTGTTGTCGCAACTTCCATCTGGGAAAAAGGGCTACAACTTGTTTCACCCCCTTACTTGAAATAATTGGTAATAAAACCAAGTTTAATAATAATAATCTTCTTAATAAAAATAAGTTACTCGAAATATTAGCTAGTTATATATTATAACCAATTTTAAATAATTGGTTATTGTATAACCAATTATTGCTAATTATGAATTTTTAAAATAATTTTTTTAGCAACTCTATTTATTGGTTAGCATGGATCAAAACTGAAGTTTGCATGCATCTGTCAATGACCATCAAATCCCAAATCCAGCTCATGCAGGAGAATCTACTTCCATCTCTATCCATATTTTTCAATCAATGTAAAGTCTTGGAATTTTTTCTTTTCCTTTTCATGTTCATAATAATGACTTGCATCTAAATAATGCATTATTCAATGCTATTATGTTTTCTTTCTTGAGTTTTGTAATTGTTGTTTGTGAGTTGCAATATAACTAATCTATACTTTATAAAAACTATTTCTAAAAAATTGTTTGGGTTATTCCTAAAATTAAGGCATTATGTGAACATAATAAAGTTTTGAATCTGAATTTGAGTCAAAGTAAAGAGTTGAATTCTCATTATCTAAATGAAACAAAATATTATTTACTAATTGTATTTGTCAATGCTAGTTCAGTTGTTCTTATCCATGTAAATACTATATACAAATATTGCATATGATATATGTTTATTAGAAAGGATGTTTGGCTTAACTTAAAGTGATTTAGTTCCCTATGTCACTTATTATGGAGCTTTCCCAAAAAAGCACCTAACAAAAAATGTAAGACAACACGTGAAACTAAAAAGGCCCAAAATGGTTAGCGCAATTACAAGCACAGGTAAGAGATCAATTTCCCTCATCGTGCTTCAAAGCGTCTTGTTGGAATTAAGGTTGACCTGATTATAGAACTAGGCAATTTTTCATTAATCAATCATGTGTGGGGAAAATCATTACAAACATGGATAAACATCATTGTTGCTTGCCTATTAGTATAGTAAAATAGTTTAAGGTGGAACAAAAAGTAAGAGCAAATTTGATGATACCATGAACATAATGCAGTTAACTAATAAGTCAACTCATAATGAGTACTATTATGGGAAATTGCCTACTCTAGAAAGTTTTCCAAAGAAGACTATAAAAGATCATGGAGCTAATAAGGATCAATAATGCTTTTCTTTTTTGCCTCTAGATAACAAAGGTACTTTTGAATAACATATATGAGTCCTTGAAAATGGAGAAAAAGGTTTATTGAAAGTTAGGTTATTTCCTTGACTTTCTCTTTGCAAAACTACTACAAGACCCATGTATTGCATTTGTAGTATAAAATCTCACTAGAGTTTCATTTGAAACCTATTACAAAAATTTCCAAATGTCTTTTGAATTTATGAATATCAAACATTCTGAATCTTTCACAACTCTGAAAGGGCAAAATATTGATGTTGAACAAGAATGGTGCAAAAAAGTGTTATCACCTCCACAAAATATTCTTATCCCAAAAGAATGTGTCGTTGATGTTGTTAATGAAATTGGTCATGCAGACAAAGGTAATGAGAATTTGGAACCTTCTTTTGAAATGACACGATATTTCTTGGATGAGCCTATCTATAGAAGTCGTAGTAAAAACTCTCTAATAGTGGTAACACTATCCCTTTAGACACTAATTCAAATTCTAGGACTTCCTTCATAAACAACTTGACTCATCAAATGCGCAATGACATTTTGAGATGACATTGTAAAGTGTTAGTTTAGATAACTTAGCTAGACTTACTATTATTGCAATTGTAATATCCCATTTTTCATAAGCTAATTTAAAAAGGATTGTTATTTATAAATAAATAGAGTTTTAAAAAAATGATGAGGTTTTTATAATTAAATAAATATGGATAAATAACTTCATTAATTAAAATAATTGTTTGAGAGAAAATAAAAAGAATATTTGATTTATTCATTTTATAGAAAATAAAATAGAGTTCCTTTTTATAAAATAATAAAAATAAATAAATAAAGTAAAATAATAAGTTATAAGTACCCTAGCTATGAATAGAAACGTGTTAGGTCAGTTTTCACACTGGTGATGCCTCCTCTTCCTCTCAATTTCGTTTTCTCTTTTCCCTCTAAAACCCTCTCTTTTCCCGTATACCACCAAACTTGTCTCAGAAAAATAACGATCTCGGACTCATTCACCGTTGAATCTTTGTGAAATTTGAACACTAGGTTCGCAACTCAATTCTGAGCATTTTCACTGATGGGAATTACAAATTCATGTCGAAACTGAGAGAAATACCCTTCGAATTGTAACATTTCCTTTCCCGCAGAAACCCAGAGTTGTCTCAGTAAAACTATGATCCTGAACTTGTTAACCATTGGAATGTCGTAAAATTTTGATATGGGGTTGACGATTCATTTCTACACGTCTTCATAGTTGGGATTTGCAAAATAATGTCTGTGAAGGGAGAAAGATGCATCGCACATAGTACTATGGAATTGAGGCTTCAATCCCTTCTCTTTCTCCCTAACATTTGGGAACCCTAACAGAGCAATCGGAGGAGGAGCTCTAGAGAGCACCAGAAATTCCACAATTGATAAGAATAATGCTTGAGCGACTACATCGAGGTAAGGGATGAGTTTATTGCAACTGGGGTTAGAATGAACATGTGTAGGGATCCTTAGAGGATTAAATTGGGGTTTATTTTGGGATGTTTATTGAATTATAATTTTTTCCTTTATGATTATAAATACAATATTGATGTTTTGATGCGAATTGGTTGATAAAATTGAGTGTTATTGATGTTTTCACTTTTGTATACCTATAATTTGGATTAATTGATTTTGATATAATTATGTGAAATTATTTGAGGGGTTATACTCCCCAAGTTGTAATAAACATTTTTCATAAATTGTTATATTGAGATTGTGAAATGGTGATTCAAATTGTGAGTATGTAATAAATTGAACTTGTGATTAATGGTGAAATAAATGTGTATTGAGATGTGTGTATTGAGTTGTGAGCTATGAACTATGCAATCACACAATTGTAAGACCCTTAAAGGGCGACGAGTATTGTGATGAGATCCACTGTGGGAACCCGGCGAGTTAAAATGATTTTGAAAATAATTGAGTAGTTGTGTGTATTGCATGGTTCATAGGTAAAGTGTATATGATTCATGAAGTGTGATAATGCGTTAAATTGAGATTATACCATTGTGATTGAGATCGAGTGTATGTGATAAACTGAATATGCATGTGATTGAGATGTTGTGTGCATTGAGTTACTAACTATGAATTGTATAATCACACGACTATAAGACCCCTTTAGGGGCGACGAGTTAATGCTAAGACCCTTTAAGGGCGGCGAGTTAATGCTAAGACCTTTAAAGGGCGATGAGTTGAAACTATTTTGAGAAGAATTGAGAAGTCATGTGTTTTGTGCAGTTCATAAATAGAGTCTGTGTGCTAAAATGTTTTCTGGATTGGACCTGAATCAGGAGGGAGAGGCCCTGATGGACTCTTCGGAGTGTAGGCCTTGGAGGTAAATACACCCGGTTTGAGTGTTTCTTTAAGCCTATGTTGATCTCATATGGTTGAAGCATTCTCGCAAAACAGCGTGACCCTGACTGGTCTCCCTATGATTTTAGTTAGTGAGAGTGACATGACATACCCATTGTGTGGTGTGTCTTGTTATGTACTCCTAAGTGTCCTAGGGTGGTTTTTCACTGACATAATACCACATTGCATATAAGCTTGAGTCTTAGCATAACTGTTGCATAACGCTTGCTAATTGTTTATTATGAAATTGATGTGTTATTATGACTTGATTGAATTGTGTGATTCATGTGTAATGTGATTGATGATTGAAAATTGAATTTTAAATGACAAAGTGGTGGAATTACGTGAGTTATGTTTAAGTAAGTTGTATCTCATTTATATGATATGTGTATATAGTTGTCTTGTTTCTCTATTAGTTAGGAATGTGATAACTCACTCCCCGTGTGTTATTTGTGTTTGGATCCTGTGATGATCTTGAACTTTATGTTCGGGGGAGCAGATGACTAGGTAAATTGCTTTAAGGAACCTTGTGCAGAAGAACGTTGGGACACAATATTCTGATAGGATGTGACATTGAGACATATGTTTCTATATTAATTGCATGATGTTAGTCAATTTTATTTTACCTCATTGATTTAACAAAACATTTTGTAAATTTTGACGGTCTTGTTTTGAGTCGAATATATTTTTAATAAGTTTTATTTAGTAATAGTGAAGTAAATGTGAACCTTTTACCTACGTGAATTTGTTTATCAATTTTTTATACATTTTATTTATTTATATATATGTCGGGGTAGAGGGTGTTACAACAATCAATACACAATACTTTTATTGTGGATCTAACAATAATTACCATTCTAGACAATTTCTGTTGGAGTCAAAATGCCCCAATGTAATGAAAGTAAATAACTATTTGCTAGGGTTTAACTCTTATAACGCTTTAACTTAGTAAATACTTTTCATTAAACCTTTAATCTTTTTTTCCTTTAGCTCTTTTAATAGTTTTCAATCCTTAATTTTGGTTTTGTGAGGTGAAGTGATCCCCTAAGGACAATGAGGTGAAGTGGATCGCATATTCTCATCATCATAGTCCTCGTAATATCCTTGCTTGTGTCCACGTCCATGCCCTCGAGTTGCAGCATAGAACATCCTACAATATACTCTCATACAACCTACACGTCGAGATGATGAAAGGTGAGCCTATGGAGTAACTTGTAGGGGTTGCACAAACTCATCGTACTGGATATGCATCATAGCTAGAACTGTGGATACAATGATGCATCGGGGCAAGAACTTAGTCACTGCAAGTTCATCATAACGCACTTCACCCGCCTTTTGGTCTAACATTTATCCTGCAGTGCCACTCCTTTGAATAATAAGAAGGAGCTTAATGCTAAACATCTTTGATAGCCTCGATGTGTGCATTTGCTCCCATGAATGCATCTTTCAAAATTATCATTGGCACAAATCACATGTACAACAATGCAAGGAAAAGCTACTGAACTACTCGTTATAAATATATTGAAGAATGTAGCTACACATAATATTGGTCATAGGGAATATTTGTCATAATAGAGAATAAATCAATCATTCATGTGCATTTATCATCAACTAAATATAAGAAAAATCCAACATATCACATCATCTTTGAAATTTTAGACAACACCACAACAATGAAATTTGTAATGCAACATCTGGACCTCTCCTGCTCGCATTACAATGACTTCTCCATGGAGATTCAAAAAGTTGAGTGATAAGGTCAAAGACTCCCTTAATCATAGCAAAATAAACAACAACACCAAGTTAGGTAAACAACACTGCGCATGGTAATTGTGGAAGCAAAGCTACTATGATGATTCACCAAGATGTTTTGATGATGCCAAAGCTCAAAGAGTTGTTTCAAGATTAAAGAATCAAGCATTCAAGATTCCTCTCAAAGAGTCAAGAATCAAATGAAGAAATCAAGAAGCATCAAGGCAACTCAAAGTAGGTAGTAAAAAGTATTTTTTTAAAAAAACATCAAATAGCACACCTTTTGTTTTAAAAAGGATTTTCTGAAATCTTCTAAGTTACCAGAGTTTTTACTCTCTGGTAATCGATTACCATTTGGTAGTAATTGATTACCAATGACCAGGATGGTTTTCAAACTGGTTTTAGTGCTTTGCAACGTTCCAAAATAATTTTCAAATAGTGTAATCGATTACATTATATTAGTAATCGATTACAAGTGAATCTGAACGTTGGATTTCAAATCCAATTATGAAGAGTCACAACTTTTCATAAAATACATTGTGTAATCGATTACACCATTATGGTAATCGATTACCAGTGAATGTTTTTGAAGAAAATGTTAAGAGTTATAACTCTTAACATGGTTTTCTCAAAAGGTATCAAGGTTATATAAATATAAGACCTTGGCACGCATTTTAAATATACAATAACACAAAGAAAAACACATCTGATTACACAAAACTTTCCATTGCTTTTCTCTTGCAAAACCTTTGCCAAATTCATTCTAAGTTTTTGTTCGATCTTTCCTTGAAGAAAGGAAAATTCTGCAAAAACAAAAACTGTGTTATCCTTCTGTTTTTTTTTTCTTCTTCTTTCCTTCTCCCTCTTGCCAAAAGAATTCATAGAACTAACCGTTTGAGAATTCTTTGCCCAAACACTAAATTCAAAGAACTAATCGTCTGAGAATTCTGTGTAAGAAGTGGGTAGCTTTTTGGTTGTAATAGTGAACACAAGGGAGGGTACATCCTTTGTGGTTCACTTCAAGTAGAGGGTACATCTACTTCGTTGTTCAAAGAGAATAAGGGAGGGTACATCCTTTGTGGCTCTTTGCTTGTAAAGGATTTTTACAAGGAAAGGAAATCTCAAGAGGTTACTTGAGGACTGGATGTAGGCATGGGTCATTGTCGAACCAGTATAAAACTTGGGTTTGCTTTCTTCTTCCCTACGCTCTTTACTTTTCCGCTGTGCACTTTTTATTTCCTCTTTACTTTTGTCTAAGTTATTGTTTCTGTTCTTTACTTTCTCATAACTTAGTAGTAAAGCCTAATTGAATCTAGTAACATTAAGAAGGATAAATTTTTAATTAGTCAAGACACATTCATAATTAATTCAACCCCCCCTTCTTAATTATTCTAAGAACACTTTTTCCAACAAGTGGTATTAGAGCTCGGTATCTTGAGAAAAGTTTCACAACTTCAAGATAAATGGCCTCTTTAAATTCTCTGTTTTTCGAAAGTAATTTCAGGTATAGATCAAATCTGAAATCATTTCAAGATCATGATGAAGACCAAGCCAACTTATGTCTCATGACAAAATCTCATGAGAACAACGAGGAAGAATCTATAAGGAAGATGTGGTACATCGACAGTGGATGTTCCAAGCATATGACGGGAGATGTATCCAAATTTACAACCATTTTCCCCAAGAAAAGTGGACATGTTACATACGGCGACAACAACAAAGGCAAAATCATTGGAGTCGGCAAAATAGGTATGAGTTCCTCTACTTCCATTGAAAATGTGTTACTTGTAGAAGGTTTAAAGCATAGCCTATTAAGTGTTACTCAATTATGTGATAAAGGATATAAAGTATCTTTTGATTATGAAAAATGTGTTATCAAGCATGAGCATGACAAAGATATTGAGCATATAGGTTTTAGAGAAAATAATGTTTACATGATTGATTTGAAACAAAAATCTGAAAATGATAAATGCTTTCTAAGTAAAGATAGTGATCCTTGGTTATGGCATAAGAGAATTGCTCACATTAACATGGATCATCTAAATAGATTAATCTCAAAAGACCTAGTTGTTGGTTTACCAAAATTAAAGTTTGAAAAAGATAAATTATGTGATGCATGCCAAAAAGGTAAACAAACAAGAGCATCCTTTAAATCTAAAAATATTGTATCTACCACTCAACCATTACAATTACTGCACATGGATTTGTTTGGACCCTCTAGGGTCATGAGTTTTGGAGGTAGTTACTATGCATTAGTAATTGTTGATGACTATTCTAGGTATACTTGGACTTTATTTCTTACTCACAATTTCATGCATTTAGGAGACTTGCCAAAGTCATCCAAAACAGGAAAAGTCTCAAAATCATCTCCATTAGAAGTGATCATGGAGGTGAATTTGAAAACAAGGATTTTGAAATGTTTTGCGATGAACATGGCATAGAACACAACTTTTCTGCACCTAGGACACCCCAACAAAATGGTGTAGTAGAAAGGAAAAATAGATCTTTAGAAGAAATAGCTAGAACTCTCTTAAATGACACTCCACTCCCAAAATATTTTTGGGCTGAAGCTGTCAACACTGCATGTTATATTATGAATAGAGCCTTAATAAGACCCATTCTTAAGAAAACCCCATATGAACTGTTTAATAATAGAAAACCAAACATTGCTCATTTAAATGTTTTTGGATGTAAATGTTTTGTCCTAAACAATGGTAAAGAAAGCCTAAGTAAATTTGATGCTAAGGCGGATGAGGGCATCTTCCTTGGTTATTCCCCATATAGCAAAACCTTTAGGATATACAACAAAAGAACCATGACAATTGAGGAATCAATACATGTTTCTTTTGATGGAACTAATATTACCTCTCTGAGAAAAGAGTTTTTTGATGATATTGCAGATTCTTTGGAAGATATGCACAATCAAGAAAGGAATCTAAAAAGGAAGAGAAATGAAGAAAACAAGGATGTTCAAGATGACATAGCCCATGAAAATGATGATTTTCCCAAAGAATGGAAAACCTCAAGAAATCATCCTCTTGACAATATCATCGGAGATATCTCAAAAGGGGTAACCACTAGACTTTCTCTTAAAGACTTATGCAATAATATGGCTTTTGCTTCTATAATAGAACCCAAAAACCTTAAGGAAGCCATTATAGACGATCATTGGATAGTAGCCATGCAAGAGGAACTAAACCAATTCGAAAGAAATGATGTATGAGAATTAGTAGAGAAACCTTCAAACTATCCAATCATAGGAACTAAGTGGGTATTTAGAAATAAACTAGATGAAAATGGTATATTAATTAGAAATAAAGCTAGACTAGTTGCAAAAGGGTACAACCAAGAAGAAGGTATAGACTATGAAGAAACCTTTGCACCCGTAGCTAGATTAGAAGCCATTAGGATGCTTTTAGCTTATGCTTCTATTATGAACTTTAAACTATATCAAATGGATGTTAAGAGTGCCTTCTTAAATGGTTTAATCCAATAGGAGGTATATGTAGAACAACCTCCCAGGTTTGAAGACTCACAAAAATTAGACCATGTCTATAGATTAAAGAAAACACTTTATGGGTTAAAACAAGAACCTAGGGCTTGGTATGAAATATTAAGTAAATTCCTATTAGTAAAAAAAATTCACTCGAGGGAAGGTAGATACCACCTTATTCATAAAGAAGAAGGATAATGATATCTTATTCGTACAAATTTATGTTGATGATATAATCTTTGGATCTACTAATGAATCTATGTGCAAGGAGTTTTCTATTGACATGCAAAGTGAGTTTGAGATGTCCATGATAGGTGAGTTAAATTACTTTCTTGGACTACAAATCAAACAAACAAATGATGGGATCTTTGTCAACCAAGAAAAATATTGCAAGGAACTTATCAAGAGATTCAGAATGGAAAACTCAAAACACATGGCTACTCCTATGAGCACTGGTTGCTACCTTGACAAAGATGAGTCCGGTCAACCCGTTGATGAAAAGCAATATAGAGGTATGATTGGATCTCTACTTTACTTATCTGCAAGTAGGCCAGATATTATGTTTAGTGTGTGCACGTGTGCAAGATTCCAATCAAATCCAAAGTTTTCACATCTAACTGCAGTAAAAAGAATCATAAGATATCTCTTAGGAATAGTTAACTTAGGATTATGGTACCCTAAAAATTCTTTATGCAATTTAATAGGATACTCAAATTCAGATTTTTCCGGATCTAAAACAAATAGGAAGAGCACTAGTGGTACATGTCAGTTCATAGGGTTTGCTCTTGTCTCTTGGCACAACAAGAAGCAAAATAGTGTAGCATTATCCACAGCCGAAGCAGAGTACATCTCTACTGGTAGTTGTTATGCACAGATCTTGTGGATGAAACAACAACTATCTGATTATGGGATTGTATTAGACCATATTCCCATAAAATGTGACAACACAAGCGCCATAAATCTATCTAAGAACCCAGTCCTCCACTCTAGAACCAAACACATATAAATTAGGCATCATTTTCTTAGAGATCATGTCCTAAAAGGTGACTGTGTTCTAGAATTTGTAGATACCAAAAACCAACTCACATACATATTCACAAAACCACTACCCATAGATTCTTTCTACACCATTAGAAGAGAATTAGGACTTCTAGATGCTAGTGACTTAGACAAATGATTTGTTTTATGTTATTAAGACAAATAATACATATGCTTTTATTATGATTTGTGGATGATTTAATATCTTGTTTGATTTTTATAAGTTTCTCTTTTTTTTGTATGTATGAATACATTTCTTGTATGTTTATCCATTTGTGTATGATTTTATGTTATAACCCACTTTGGCCTTTTTGTTGACGCCAAAGGGGGAGAAAAATTTGGGGTTATTTAAATCAATAATTCATACAATTATTAACTTAACTTAAAGTGAAGCTTAAACTCAAAAAGAAAGGGGGAGAATAAAGTGAGTGAACGACTAGAAAATAGCTTGCATGCATCTCTTGATTTCAGGTTTGTCATCATCAAAAAGGGGGAGATTATGGAAGCAAAGCTACTATGATGATTCACCAAGATGTTTTGATGATGCCAAAGCTCAAAGAGTTGTTTCAAGATTAAAGAATCAAGCATTCAAGATTCCACTCAAAGATTCAAGAATCAAATGAAGAAATCAAGAAGCATCAAGCGAAGTCAAAGTAGGTAGTAAAAAGTATTTAAAAAAAAAAATCAAATAGCACACTTTTTGTTTTAAAAAGGATTTTTTGAAATCTTCTAAGTTACCAGAGTTTTTAGTCTTTGGTAATGGATTACCATTTGGTAGTAATTGATTACCAATGACCAGGATGGTTTTCAAACTGGTTTCAGTGCTTTGCAACGCTCCAAAATAATTTTCAAATAGTGTAATCGATTACACTATATTAGTAATCGATTACAAGTGAATTTGAACGTTGGATTTCAAATCCAATTGTGAAGAGCCATAACTTTTCATAAAATACATTGTGTAATCGATTACACCATTATGGTAATCGATTACCAGTGGATGTTTTTGAAGAAAATGTTAAGAGTTATAACTCTTAACATGGTTTTCTCAAAAGGTATCAAGGTTCTATAAATATAAGACCTTGGCACGCATTTTAAATATACAATAACACAAAGAAAAACACATCTAATTACACAGAACTTTCCACTGCTTTTCTCTTGCAAAACCTTTGCCAAATTCATTGTAAGTTTTTGTTCAATCTTTCCTTGAAGAAAGGAAAATTTTGCAAAATAAAAAACTGTGCTATCCTTCTGTTTCTTCTTCTTCTTCTTCTTTTTCTTTCCTTCTCCCTCTTGCCAAAATAATTGAAAGAACTAACCGTCTGAGAATTCTTTGCCCAAACACTGAATTCAAAGAACTAACCATCGGAGAATTCTGTGTAAGAAGCGGGTAGCTTCTTGGTTGTAATAGTGAACACAAGGAAGGATTCATCCTTTGTGGTTCGCTTCAAGTAGAGGGTACATCTACTTGGTTGTTCAAAGAGAACAAG
Source organism: Glycine max (assembly GCF_000004515.6). Lineage (NCBI taxonomy): Eukaryota > Viridiplantae > Streptophyta > Magnoliopsida > Fabales > Fabaceae > Glycine > Glycine max. The sequence goes on from NC_038252.2 coordinate 26,133,874, forward strand.
GGAGGGTACATTCTTTGTGGCTCTTTTCTTGTAAAGGATTTTTACAAGGAAAGGAAATCTCAAGAGGATTTTTACTTGGTTGAGGACTGGATGTAGGCATGGGTCGTTGCCGAACCAGTATAAAACTTGTGTTTGTTTTCTTCTTCCCTACGCTCTTTACTTTTCCGTTGTGCACTTTTTATTTCCGCTTTACTTTTGTATAAGTTATTTTTTTTGTTCTTTACTTTCTCATAACTTAGTAGTAAAGCCTAATTGAATCTAGTAACATTAAGAAGGATAAATTTTTAATTAGTCAAGACACGTTCATAATTAATTCAACCCCCCCTTCTTAATTATTCCGAGGCCACTTGTTCCAACAGTAATGACTATTTGGGGGATCTAGAACAAGTGATTTGTAGATTGATATAGTGACCTAGTCAAGATAAAAGTCTATAGGTAGTGGCTTAGTGCAACATAAAATTTGCAACAATCTTGGCCTAAAATGTGGAGTCTCCTATCCATCCATCCTTGAGGAAGTCTATCCTCCACTAACCTTTCTCATACTAGGTATGGGTTTGCACCAAGTAACCCTAAACTTACTTGTATTCTCACTAACTCAACCAAACCTACAAAGATGATAGCTCACACTGCATCAACAACAACATAGTCAGAGCCACTGACTCATGCACATTTGCTTCTACACATCACCATCAACAACGTCATGAGCCACAACATATATAACTCTTGTTAAACCAACAAGGTAGAACACTTATCATCTTTCCATTAACAACAACAATAGGATCCTATCTAGAGCGATCCCAAATTGAGGATAAGCAGAGGTTCTCCTAGAGCAACCCTTCAACACAAAGTTCTCATTGAACAACTTCGCCAACAACAAGTCAAGCCACCTCTTAGAATAATCTCAACTCAACCATAGAGTGTAATTATTTTTTATTAATAGTTAATTCACTTGAATTATATTACACTAGTTGGTATTCTTAAAATGATTGAAATATAGTTCAAAATCAAATAAATTACAAAAAAATCAAAGAAAGTCAACTTCTACGTAAGTAGGAAAAAATTTCATCTTATTTTCATAAATAGAAAGTCTTAATAATTATAAAAAAATAAAATCTAAGTTATTAACTTTAATGATCAGGTTTAAATTCACAAATTTAATTTAGCAAATCATTAATGTCCATTTTAAAGGTTGTAGAAATCATTTAATTAATTTTCTTAAGATAGCTTGAAAAACTAATGTTTTTGTTGTTTTGTTTTCAAGGTTTAGAATAAACAACACTTTGAGTGACTAAACCATTTTTGTTTCATACAATTTATATATAATTTTAAAACTGATATTGTCTATTTTCTATAATAGTGGCTCATTTTTCAAGTAAAAACTCACAAATTTGTATAAAATAAAGAAGACGGAGAGGTCTGACCGTCCTCTCAAGAGGACAAGTCCACTCATATCTCAGTTTTAGCCCATAAAAGTACTTATGTTTTAGAAAATATTTTCAATGCATTTTAGATGATTCTTTCCAATCTCTAGTCCAACCATGCAAAAATCCAATGTATAGGTTATTTGTTATGATTGCAACCCCAAAGAAGTCCAAAAATACTTTTCTATCATAATCTAGTACAAAAGTTACAAATATAGAAAATTATAGAAAATAAAAAAAAACTCATTGGAATTTAACAAGTGATACGTACTTTTAAAGATTAAGAAGTATAGTTTTAGGTGGTTTAAACTCAAGGCTCAGGAGCTTCATAGGTAGTTACAAAATTGCAAAATGGTTTGTACTGTGTTGGATCGAGTGGCCTCAGAATAATTAAGAAGGGGTGGGTTGAATTAATTATTCCTAAAACTTTACCAGTTAAAAATTACTCTTTTAAGGCTTTTACTTATGTTGTTAAGAGAATATGGAGTAGAAGAGAAACTTAACAAAAAGTAAAAGCGGAAATTAAATGCACAGCGGAAAGTAAAAGAGTAGGGAAGAAGGAAACAAACACACAAGAGTTTTTATACTGGTTCGGCAACAACCCGTGCCTACCTCCAGTCCCCAAGCGACCTGCGGTCCTTGAGATTTCTTTCAACCTTGTAAAAAACCTTTTACAAGCAAAGATCCACAAGGGATGTACCCTCCCTTGTTCTCTTTGAACCTAGTGGATGTACCCTCCACTAGAACTGATCCACAAGAGATGTACCCTCTCTTGTTCTCAGTCAAACCCAAGTAGATGTATCCTCTACTTGTGCCACAAAGGATGTACCCTCCAATGTGTTAAGACAAAGATCTCAGGCTGTTAAACCTTTGATACTTTGTGAATGGGGATACAAAAGAATTCTCAGGTGGTTAAACCTTTGAACGCTTTTGTATTAGGGAATGGGAAGAATCAAAAGAATTCTCAGACTGTGTCGTTTTGAATTCTTTGACAAGGGAGAAGGGAGACACAAAAGAATTCAGGCGGTTAGTCCCTTGTTCTTTGGGAAAAGAGAGAAGAGAGACACAAAAAGAATTCAGGCGGTTAGTCCTTGGCGAATTCTTTTTGGCAAAGGGGAGAAGAGAATGAAAAGATGAATAGCACAAGTTTTCAAGGTTTAGAAAACCAGAAAACTTCAGAAAGCTTTTGGTACAAAAGAAGAAGAAGAAGTTCAAAGAGATTCAAGGCTTGTAAAGGATTGTATGAAATAAGTGTTCAAGATTGTTGTTAGAAAGATTTAATAAAAAATGCAAAACAAAGCCTTGCTTTTATAGACTCTTCATGTCTGGTCAAGAAGGCCATTCAGAAGAGTTATAACTTTTAAAAAAAACTTAAAACCCATTTGAAAAAGTCAAAACCTTTTTGAAGAGTTACATCTTTAGATTTTTCAAAAACAAACACTGGTAATCGATTACCAAATAAGTGTAATCGATTACACAAAGCTTTTGAGTGAAAGGATGTGACTCTTCAATTCTTCTTGAATCTTGATCTTGATTCTTGAGATCTTGAATCTTGTTTGTAGGCTTTCTTCTTGAGTCTTGAATTCTTCTTGATTCTTGAATCTTGATTCTTGAGATGGATGTTCTTTGATTCACTTGAGCTTTTTTGTTCATCACTTTTGTCATCATCTTTTGTTGTCATCATTGTTATCATCAAAACACCTTTGAATCATTGTTGATTCATCATGAAGCTTTGCTTCCACATACTGCTCGATAGCATTTTCCATATAGCATATGTAATCTTTGGAAGGTTTATCTCCTTTATTTATAAGCATTTTTTGGTGTCCATTTTGTAGGCTTGTAAGTATTATTTCATTTATAAGTGGAATCAGATCGAGACAATAACCACAAGTCATGATATAGCAAAACCAAGCCACAATGTTCAGACAAAACATCAACAGATTCATGCCATCTTCAAGTATATCATGACATAAACACCAAACACAGACACAACATAACACCATAAACATGCATAACACATGCAAGATAGCTTATGTGACACCCTCTACCCCATACATATATGTACTAATAATAAAAGGAATAAGAAATCAGAATTTATTAAAAGTTTTTAAAACACATCTAAATAAAAGCCTTTCAAAAGGGTAAACGACTCACATTTACTTTTCTAACATCATAATAAAACTTATCCAAATAAATAAGAAAATTGTCTCGACTCAAACAAGGTCGTCCAAGACTTCATGCAATTAATATAAAACCTATACCCCAATGTCACATCCTATTAGAGCATTGTGTCATATCCTATCAGAGCATTGTGTTCCCGCGTCCTTTGGCACGAGGTTCTCCATAGTCATCCACCTAACCATCTGCTCCCATGAACACAAAGTTCGAGATCATCGCAGGATCCAAACACAAATAACACACGGGGAGTGAGTTATCACATTCCTAGCTAATAGAGAGAAATGAGACAACATATATATACATATCATATAAGTGAAATATAACTTAAACATAATTTATGTCATTTCACCACTTGTTGCGTACACCACACCACACCTCAACACAATACACCTCATTTATTTCACATCATTCACGTACTCAACGGTCAAACACGATATCACTCAACCAATCAATCAACATCAATCAATACACAAATATTATGCAACAGATGTACTAAGACTCAATTCTATATGCAATATGGTACCATGTCGGTAGGGGTGGGAATAGGCTAGGCCGGCCTACAGGGGCCTACGACCTGACCTACATAAAGCCTGGCTTGGCTTGACCTATTTAATTAAAAGGCTAGGCTCAGGCTTTTTTAAAAGCCTATTAAATTAAATAGACCAGACTTAAGCTTATTAAAAAACCTTATAAGCCTGATAGACCGGCCTATATATATATATACTTATATTATTTTTTGGATACAATTAATATTATTTTTTTTAAAACTAACAGATTCCATCCCTATAGTTAAATAAAATTTTAATTACAAGGTGTGAGTCAGGTGTTCCTTTATATTTCTCATTATTTTTATTAGTTTTCCTATTTCTGTTAACAGTTCCTTTTTTTTATTCCTATTAGGTTTCCTTTTTCTTTTATTATGTTCCTGTATTCTAGAGCAAATAAAAATCATATCCTATCATATCCAATTACGTTCCTATACAAAAATCATATCCTATCATATCCTTTTTCTGTCAAGTTTCCTTTTTTTTTAACTTTCCTATTACGTTTCTAACCAAACAAAAATCATATTCTATCATATCCTATTACGTTCCTATACAAAAATCATATCCTATCATATCCTATTAAGTTCCTATACAAAAATCATATCTTTTTCCTATCAGGTTTCCTTTTTTTCCTATTACGTTCCTAACCAAACAAAAATCATATCCTTTTTACTTCAAGCTTTTTGATAGAGGTAATTAACATTCTATGTTTAGCCTATTATAAAAGGTGTGTTATTTATTTCTTCTTGGTAAAAACTAGGAAGATTAAAGATTTAATGTGAAGAAGACTTTTAAATAGGCTTTTAAATAGGCTACCAGGCCAGGCTAGGCTTTTAAAAAGGCCAAGCCGAGCCAAAATAAAAGTCTTTGATAGGCTATAGGCCAGGCTCAGGCCTAAAAAATTAATCGTAGGCTAGGCTCAGGCCTTTTAAAGCCAGGCCTGGCTTGGCCTATTCCCACCCCTACATGTCAGTGAAAAACCTCGTCGAACGCCTAGGAGTACATGACAAGACAAACCACACACTAGTAAGTCAGACCATTCTTACTAGGTAAAATCATAGGGAGACCAATCAGGGTCGCGCTGTTTTGCGAGAATGCTCCAACCATATGGGATCAACATAGGCTTAAAGGAGCACTCAAACCAGGTGTATTTACCCCCAAGGCCTACACCCCGAAGAGTCTGTTAGGGCCTCTCCCTCCTGATTCAGGTCCAACCCAGAAAACATTTTAGCACATAGACTCTATCTATGAACTGTACAAAACACACGACTCTTCAATTGTTCTCAAAATGGTTTTATCTCGTTGCGCTTGTGATTAAACTCGTCGGGTTTCCACAGTGGATCCCATCATAATACTCGTCGCCCTCAAAAGGTCTTACAATTGTGTGATTGCACAATTTATAGCTCACAACTCGATACACACATCTCATCTCAATACACATGTATTTCACCATTCATCACAGGTTTAATTTATCGCATACTCACAATTTGAATCACCATTTCATAATCTCAACATAATAATTTATACAAAAGGTTTATCATAACATGGGGAGTAAAACCCCTCAAATAATTTCACACCATTATATCAAAATCAATTAATCAAATCATGGGTCAAAACACAAAAACATCAAGAGCACTCAAGTTTATCAATCAATTCTTATCAGAACATCAATTGTTACGTAAAAGACAACAATATTGTATTTATAATCATAAAGGAAAAATTATAATTCAATAAGCATTCCAAAATAAACCCCAATTTAATCCTCTAAGGATCCCTACACATGTTCATTCTAACCCCAATTGCGATAAACTCATCCCTTACCTCTAAGCGGGCTCACGTGTGTACTCTGACAATGATAGTGGCATCTCTAGCAATTTTCTGTGATTCCTCAAGTTTTTCCTTTGACTACTCTGATAGGGTTCCCAAACGTTAGAGAGAAAGAGAAGGGATTGAAGCCTTCATTCCACTGTCTACGTGCGATGAGTATTTCTCCCTCCACAAACATTATTTTCAAATCCCAACGGTGAAGATGTGTGGAAAAGAATTGCAAACCACATATCAAAATTTCATGACAATCCAATGGTTAAAGAATTCAGGATCGTAGTTTTACTGAGACAGTTTTGGGTCTCTACGAGAAAGGAGAAGCTATGGTGCGAAGAACATTTCTCTTAGCCCCGACATTTTTCACAATTTCCAATGGTGAGAATGCTAAAAAATGAGTTCTAAACCTGGTGCTCAAATTTCATGACGATCAAACGGTGAATAAGTCCAAGATCATCATTTTTTTGGGATAGGTTTGGTGGTATGTGGGAAAAGAGAGTGTTTTGAGAGAAATAGAATGAAAAACGAAATTAAGAGGAAAAGGAGGCTTATAAGCTATCGTCAGTCTTAAAACTGACCTAACATGTCTCTATTTATAACTAGGATAATCACAACCTATTATTTACTCTATTTATTTATTTTTATTATTTTATAAAAAGGAACTATATTTTATTTCCTATCAAATGAATAAATGAAATATATTTTTTCTTCAAACTATTATTTTAATACAACTATTTCTCTTTATTTATTTAATTATAAAAACCTCACCATTTTCTAAAACTTTATTTTTTTACTAAAAAGCCTTTTTAATTTATTTACAAAAAATGGGATGTTACATCTTTCCTTATGGTTTCTCCTTGGCCAACCCAAACAAGCAACAAAAAAGTGGTGGAAATGACCTCCTTTTAGCTTCACCTCCACTTAACCTCAACTACCCTTGAGAAAATGGAAACATGGAAGCCAAAAACAAAAAACGTCTCTCGAGGTGTTAAGATGAAAAGGAAAGAGTACGAATCAAGAGGAAATATAAGGATTCAAGAGAATGACACTAAGAGTTAGGCTTTTCTACTTACCCTTCTTGTTTCTCTTCTTCTCTCAACATTTTTGGGAATGAATGAAATAGAGAGAGAGAGTGTGTGTGTGTGTATGCTGACCCCCATGAATATTAGGGGAAAACATATATGTTTTTGTAACAAAATTGACATTGGGTTAAAGACATAAGTGAGAGTAGATGGTAAATAACAAAAATAGGTAAAAATTTAAGTGAAGAAGTAGTTGTAAATTTTGAATTTTGGTATCTCTCCCAAGGAGATATTTTCAGCCAACAACCAAGGAAGCAGGAAACATGATTTGAGTTAAGCTTATCTTAAGTACAATGCATGGAAATAGGTAAAAGATAAGGTGTACTTAGCTAGTACATGTAGTTAAGGTAGTTTGATTACTTTTCAATTAGTTTAGTTGAAATAGAACAACTTAGTTAGGGGGAAGAGAGAGATAATTTCATGGGGAACACTTTGTCTAGGAAAAATAAAAAGTGAAATACAATAAATCACACTAGAAAGGGGGTTGAATAGTGTGTTAGTAAAAATATGAAACCATTTCGCAATGAAAGATGTTTATAACAAGTTTATAAAACCCTTGTCTAGTGACTAAAAGTTGACTGTTGTTCGATGATGTATAAAGCTTATTTTTTAGTAAAAACTTTGTGTGCAAAATGTATCAATAATGGGCTTTGAAATACTTTGGTAAGCTAAAGAAGAGCAGTAAAAATACTTTGTTTTATACTAGTTCGCTCAACTTAAGCTACGTCCAACTCTCCTTTAACCAACCGGTAAAAGGTTCTACTAATCAAACTTGATTACAACGACTATTCTTTTCTACCACTTTTGACTTTCAAGTATTGTGGAGGTCACTACTAACACAATCCTTAGATTTCTCCTAAATCTAAGAACACTTAAGTATTATTTTATCACTAAGCCACTCCTGACTTTCATAAACAAAATTTTGAAATAGAACCAGAGATTCTTTACAACACCCAAAGAGTGAATATACAATGAAGTTTTAATCTCTCACAAGTACTTTGTATATCACAAAGGATGGACTCTCTTAAGCTCAGTGTATTTCTTAATTTTTTTTCTTGTTTCTTAATTCACGACTTCTTGTTTTTCTGTATGTGTTCGTCGTCGTTGTTCGATCCTTGATGTCGTATTTATAGGTAGAGAGAAGCTTGTAATATTGGAGAGTATCTTAAGGATTGATTATATGACTATTATGCAGATTGATCTTTTTTCTGCAATTAGCAGATCCTGCGTATTTTTGTTTAATATGATTAGAACTTTCCATATATGTAATTCATATCTCAATATGGCAGTTATACTTATAAATGGAAATATAAGATTGATTCACATATATATTTCTTTTAAACAAAACCATGTAAACTAGTATAAATGAATAATTCAAATAAAATTCTCAATTCAATCAGTGTTTGGATAGACTAGATGAGCACTTTCTGCTTCTAGTAGATGAGGTATCCACTAATGGATAAGTTTCACCTTGTGTTGCTTCTAGTCATCAAATTTGTTGACTTACATGCAACAAAATGGTTAACACAAATTTATATCTTTGTTTTCAATAAAACCTTAAGAGATATATAGGTTGTTCAATTATAGATCATCCAGTGTCTAACAAAAAGTTGTTTTGTGTACTGATAGAAAATACACAAAGAAATCTCAGTATGTTTGATTAGAAATCTCATGTTTTGGTATTTCTTGACCAAATGGAATTATGTGACTTGAGGTAAATCTTATAATGAATATAAGGTCTCTCATGTTTCTTTGATGATGATGGAAAAGTCTTGGTTAAGTGTCATACAATCAATTCCACCTTATAACATAGTTTGGGTTCTGAAACTGAGTCAAATAGCCCTTGTTACTTCATTTTGATACACAAGGTAAAAAAACCACTTTAACACAACTTGAATCTAGTTATAATTAAATTAATTAATTATAAGCCGTTTAACATAATTATTTTTATAGTGTCAACACAAATCTTTATAAAAATACACACGTTCTTAAATAAATTTTTGCATTGAAATTAAATTTTATATTTTTAATTATTTAATCGCGTATTCACAAATTAGAAAAATACAAGTCTTACATTTTGTGTATATTGTAGAAATTTCTATCCAACCCCACTTGACTAGTCTTCATGTAAGCTCCAAAATTTTATCTTCATTCAATTAATTCTTTCTTTTTATTGCTCATTCAAATCTTATAACTTAGATAATTGAGATACACAGGCTATAATATTTTTTTCTTTTTAATTCCTCTAATTTTAATTTTCTAAGGATGTAAAGTAAATCATTTTAATTGTAAATTAAGTTTAATGGCCACACATTGTTTGTGTCAAAACTTTTGTATTGTTACCAAATTATAAATTCATGTTAATATGATTTTTAAGATAATTACTATAATAATCAACATGTTAATATGATTTGTTATCAAATAACAACATAAAACTGTTTTACATTGTTTATGAATGATATATATAATTTTTTATCAATTCATTGTGGAAACTAGTATAAATGATGAACACTAAGAATTTGTTGGTCCAAATGGTACTAGGTTCAATCTACCTAAGCAAAATCTCAAGTTTAAGCTTGTGAATGAAAAAAAATGTGATTGCGAGGGGAGCACCCACAATCAGGATTCTTGATAGAGAGTAATAATCGACAAAATTGATGGATACTTTCTACTAATATCATGAAGATAAAAAATGGCGACAATTATTATAAAGATTAAAAATAAAAAATAAAATTATAAAAGCAAAAGACAAAGTCCTTTTTTATAGAAAATTTGAATGGATTTGAATATTTCAAAGATTAGTTGCCTTAAATATATTTAAGTGAAAAAAGGAAAGTTTCAAATTTTATTAAGCAATAGTAGAGTGTATGGAGTTAAAGGCAAAAAAATATATTAAAAGGAAACAATGATAAAGGAAGCTATATGTGATAAGAATAAAAAAAATTGTTGTTGCAACCTCCATATGAAGAAGAGTTAGAACTTGTTATGAAACCAACTTTAACCTTAACCATTTTTTTTAATAAAAATAAGTTACTCAAAATAACCATTTCTACAAAATTGGTTATATGCTTATAACTAATTTTTTATAGTTAGTTATTACATAACCAATTATTGCTAATTATGTTTTTTTAAATCGGTTTTTTAGTCACTCTACATGTGTTTAGTAAAAAGTTGTATCAAAATAGATTACTGAAAGTAGAACCTTGTCAAAACATGTTAATATTTTACACACTATGTACACATACATGCTAAATAACGCTTGTTTATAAGATAAATGTATCATAATAGATTGTTGAAAACAAAACCTGATCAAAATACATTAACACTTCAACACTATATACATATACATGCTACATATTATATGAATTTCTTACCTATTAATATATCAACACAAACACTTTCATTAGTAATTGCATCAAATTGTGGGAAATGATATACATTTTGACGTATCACAAGTAAATCTTGTTCCTGAACTATGGTTCCTTTGGCAAAACTTAACTTGTATCCATGTTTGGATGCCTTATATTGTGAATTTCTAGTCTTAACTAAATTTTTTGAGAATGTAAAACCTACCCTTTTTTTGTTTGACCTTTCAATTTTTTACTGTCCAAATTCTCTCCACTTGAGCAATTATTTTGTTCCCCCTAGGTCATCAATACAACAAACAAAATACATTAGTAATCAAATAAATATTAAAGATAACATGTTTCATCATAATGAATTTGATGATGCAATTCTAACCCTCAAGGGCATTGGATAGAAGACCCCAAAAAGGTTGGAATAGAGATGCAGGAGAAGGCCCTAGGATTTGCATGAGCCTTAGGGAAGAAGTTGCGCCCATGGGTTGAGCCTACTTTTCTTTATAAATATTAGAATATGTTTTCCTTCTTTTGGGCCTTGTATTTTTTCCATTTTAGGTTTGTAGGGTACCCTACAAATTAAGGGTACAAGTTAAGGGTACGCTAGTAGTATATAGTTTTAGCCTTGTATTTCAAGACATTTTGAGTAGTCTTTGTAGTAGGGAATTTTTGTATTTTCATGTATTTTTATGTATTTTGGCATAGGATAAGCTTAGCTATTGGAAGGGTGTGAGTAGCCCCCCTCTAGCTTCTCAAGAAGCTTTCTTCCTCTAGCTTCCCAAAAAAGCTACCTTCCTCTAGCTTCTCAGGGAAGCTTCCCATTGTATTTTCATGTATTTTGGCATGGGGGTGAGCTTAGCTTTTGGAGGGGTGTGAGTAGCCCCCCTCTAGCTTCCCAAGGTGATGCAATCCTACCCCACAAGGGCATTGGATAGCAGACTCCAAAAAGATTAGGCCAGAGATGCAGGAGAAGGCCCTAGGGTTCTCATGAGCCTTAGGGTAGATTTTGGGCCCATGGGCTAAGTATGAGCCCGCTTATCTTTGTGCATATTAGATTAAGATTTCATTATATTTGGTCCTTGTATTTAGGGCTCCATATTGTAGGTAGGGTACCCTAGAAATATAGGATTTTTCAGCCCTTGTATTTTAGGGCACCTAGACTAGTTTTTGTATTAGGGATAGTTTTGTAATTTCACATGCACTAAGTGAATATTTGATGTGTGTGGTTGGAAATAAATTTAATTGAATTGGTAGAAGACCAATCCAATTAAATTTTAGAGGGGGAGGTGAGCATTTGCTTACTGCACCTCATTGCCACATCATATAGTCACACTTTGTGCATGTCCTTCATGCTTTACATGCCTCATGACACCTAAGCACACTTAGTGGAGAATCTTGGAATTGATCTAGAATTAGTGTGCTGAACCATAACTAAAATTCACTAATCATAATTAGTGAAATTTTGGCTCCACAAATTCAATTTCAAATTCAAGTGAAATTTGAATTGAAATTCAAATTTCCCTCCAATTTTGTGTGACACTTAGGCTATAAATAAAGGTCATGTGTGAGCATTTATTCAAATTTGATCATTTGAATATTAAACTTCAGATTTCAGAGCTCTTTTAGAGCACAAAATTTTGTGCTCTTCTCTTCCTCTCCCTTCATTCATCTCCTTCTTCCTCCAAGCTCTTATCCATGACCTCCTATGGTGGTGAACATCTTCTAGATTCATCTTCTCCTTGAAGTGGCGTCTCCTCTCTCTCTTCCTTCTCCATTCCATTGCCATTCATCTTCCAAGAAGCAAAGGAATCCATTGATGAAGAAGATCCTAGGCCTACAAGCTCCAATGGAGCTTACACCATGTGGTATCAAGAGCATCTTCATCTAGGTGATGTTCTTTTGCTTCCTCTATCTTTTTGTTCGGTGAATTCTCTTTAATTCCTTGTTCTTCATCTTATTCTCCATGTATATCCTCCATTGTCTTGTGGATTGGTTCTGTTTAGAGTAGATTCAAAAAAATAAACCGATTAAATCTTAGATCTACACTTGTTCTTGCATTTCTATGGTTCAAATTTTGTAGATCTACTCTTGAATCTTGTTTTTGTGTTGATTTTAGGTTCTATCAATTTTCATTAATAATATTCTTGTGCTGAACCTTTAGATCTAAATTTTATTCCAAAAATATTTATTAGAAAAAATAACACAAAAATCTAAGTGTAAATCACTTAATCCATGTTGTCTTAGAGTCATGTTTAGTTATAGTAATTGTCACATTATGCTCTAAGTTTGTGTTGAATTTTTATTTTGTTTATTGAATTCTAGATACATTTGTTCATGTATTCTTGTAATTCTTAGCCTATCTTTTGAATTTTGAGTCTAATTCATGCATGTTATTTAGTTCATAACATGTTCTAAATCAATTCCTAGAAGTAGTCTTGTTGTTGAACTCTTTTTTTTTTTTGTTTTCTAAGTTTCCTACATGATGCCTATGATGAAGTTGAGTTGTGGTGCTGAGTTGTGGCTGGATTTGTGAATCAAAATAAGTCTTAAGCTCTCTTGAATTGTGTTATTCAAGATAATTGAGCATAAGAAAACAAAAATTGTAACTATCCAAGCCTTAAACAACATAAACACTACTCTTGATTTCTAGGTTGAAATCGCTGGTGTTGGCAACTTGAACATACGAACTTGTATAAATTACTGGGAATTGGTAACTACGTGTTTTGAGATGAAATTTTTACTGAATTTTCTAGACATCTGGAAAAAACTTATGAAAAAAGAACCAATTGATTTGAATTAAAGAAAAAAATAAGAAAAATCACACAAGTTGGCAGAAAAATCAGTGTCCAGGAAAAGAAAAAAAAAAGTGAAAGGGAAGTGTGCTTGTTGTTTTGGCTCAAAATTTGTTCTATAATTGGTGACTATTTTTATACCAATCCTAGTTCTGAAATTTCAATTGAAAATTATTGTGAAAACAAGTGCCAAAACTAGAGGTTTCTTGAGTCTTTTTTTTGTTTTTGTTTTTCTACTCTACTCTAGATCCATTCTAGGTTTCTCTTTGAGTCCTAGTTTGCTTTTGTGTGCTTTTCATTGCTTTAATTGTTGAATAATCCTTGAAAATTTGTCTTGTTAAAACTCTGTTGGTTTAGCTTTCATTTCATATTTCTTGGTCTTTGGTTATTTCTTGTCTCTTTGTTTCCTTGCTTGTGAGTTGCCATATAGGGAATTGGAAAGGAGGATTGGTGCCATACCTCAAGAATTTGAGTCAAGAAGCAAGGGGCCAACCACCTTAAGAGCTATTGGATTAAGAAACACTCCAAATTGAGTGAAACACCAAACAGAGAATAGCCACCACAATTGAGGACTTTTTTTTTTTGTAATTTTGTATTTGGCAATTTGCTTTGCTTTTAAATTTTGTAACAAAAAGGCCTTTCATTGGAAGTAAGTTGGGAGCCTCCAATAGGTCACCCTACTTCCATTTGTGTGTAATAATTTTAGGCAATTTTCCCTTAGGATAGTGAGTGTTTTGTTGGGAACCTTAAATGAGGTCATTCAAACACTCTTAGGATCCTCCTAGTTTGCATTTCTTGCTTACTTTCATAGCTTATTTCCTTTACTCTCCATTGTCAAACAACCTAGGTAGCTTGCCTTTTACCAATTAGTTTTTACCTTATCTTTCACACCTCTTTTAGTGTTTATTTTGGCTAGTTTCAACCATAGTTTCTTTTACCTTTTGTTTTCAAACCCCCAACAAGAAAGAACCATAACTTAGGAACCAACATGAGTCTTCATTCTTCATCTAGTGTTAATGGTGAGGGTTCTACTCCTAAGGACCTCTTGTATAAGATATTAGATGAGTTGAGATCCCTTAAGTTGTGGAAAGAAAAACAAGAGAGAAAAGAAAATGGAAAAAAAGAGTGGAAGAAATAAGTCAAGATGAAAAAGAGAAAATAAGGGAAGAAGGAAGAAGGAAAATACTAAAAGAGTTAAGAAAAGAAAAACATGCCTCCTCTAGTAGTCATAACTCTTGCAAGAGCCTAAGTGAAGAACTTCGTGACTATTATGAAGGAAGGCATAGGTCTCATCTTAGACCTCACTCCCATGGAAGAGAAAAGGAAAGAAATCCTTAAGAGGCTAACATTAACCTCCCATACTTCCATGGGAAGGACAATGTAGAGGCTAACATAGATTGGGAAATAAGGGTAGAGCAATAACTTAAAAGGAAGTCTACTTCAAAATTTTATGGCTCTCACTCTTATCCAAAGAAAGACCAAGGTCAAGGCATCTTAGAGGTGACACCTTCTAAGCCCAAAGATGATAAGGGGAAGACAATAGAAAAGCAACCCTTTAAGGCTAGTATGCAAGAGAAGACTAGCTCCATGAAGTGATTTAAATGTCTTGGAAGAGGACACATTACTTCTCAATGGCCCACCAAGAAAACCATGATTATGAGGGGCCAAGACATTTATAGTAGCCAAGATGAGGTTGCTACTTCACCTTCTTCTAGTGAAAGTGAAGAAGCAAAAGGGGAAGAATCTAGTGAAGAAATCTACCCCCAAGAAGAAGGACAACCTTTAATGGTTAAGGAGGAGTGTAAGGAGGTAAGTGTCTCCTCCAAGAGGTTATCTAAGAAGGAAAGTCATTTTGAAATAAAGACAAATATTAAAGAAACTTACCCTCTTAGACAACCTCCACATTTTCTCCTTTGTAAAAAGACACTTGTTAGCATTGCCACACCTCTTAGGCTTGAGTTTATTCCTCAAGTAAAGTAGTTGTTGGATGAGGGTTTGGTTCACAAAAGCTTAAATCCTTGTGCTTTGTTGGTGCCCAAAATAGGTATTATTAGGCATCAAATCCCTAAAATAGGTGGTATGATGAATGTTTTGAGTGGTGCAACCTTCTTTTGTAAAATCACTCTTGCACCCAACATCTTCATGATTTGTGTACATATGGACTCATTAGGTAAGTTTGTTCTTATTTTTAGTTTCAATACAAACTTAGGTACTTATATGGGACACCTTAGGTTTGCCATACTTTTTGTTAGGAAAAATCAACATGAAAATACAGAAAAAGGTATCTTTTATTGCATTACTTTTCTTAATTTTTTAAATAGTGATCAAGGGGTTCCCATGAATCCTAAGAGAATAAAGGTCATTCCTGAGTGGCCCACTCCACCAAGTATAAGAAAAATTTGGGGCTTCCATGACTTAACAAACTTTTACAAAAGGTTTGTCCCATATTTTTCTATACTTGTAGCACCATTCGTTGAGTTGGTGAGGAACCATGTTCCTTTATGGGAAGATGCCCAGGAAATGGGTTTCCAGACCTTACCTTACTTCAACGTACCAAACACCACTAATACATATGTTTTTGTTCTTTTTACAGGTGTTGCGGGAAAAAGCCCAGAGTTTCAAGGACCTCGGGATTTGAGGTCAAATCCTTTTCAAGGGGGAGGGAATGATGCTATCCTACCCCGCAAGGGCATTGGATAGCAGACTCCAAAAAGATTGGGCCAGAGATGCAGGAGAAGGCCCTAGGGTTCTCATGAGCCTTAGGGTAGATTTCGGGCCCGTGGGCTAAGTATGAGCCCGCTTATCTTTGTACATATTAGATTAAGGTTTCATTATATTTGGTCCTTGTATTTAGGGCTCCATATTGTAGGTAGGGTACCCTAGAAATATAGGATTTTTCAGCCCTTGTATTTTAGGGCACCTAGACTAGTTTTTGTATTAGGGATAGTTTTGTAATTTCACATGCACTAAGTGAATATTTGATGTGTGTGGTTGGAAATAAATTTAATTGAATTGGTAGAAGCCCAATCCAATTAAATTTTAGAGGGGGAGGTGAGCATTTGCTTACTGCACCTCATTGCCACATCATATAGTCACACTTTGTGCATGTCCTTCATGCTTTACATGCCTAATGACACCTAAGCACACTTAGTGAAGAATCTTGGAATTGATCTAGAATTAGTGTGCTGAACCATAACTAAAATTCACTAATCATAATTAGTGAAATTTTGGCTCCACAAATTCAATTTCAAATTCAAGTGAAATTTGAATTGAAATTCAAATTTCCCTCCAATTTTGTGTGACACTTAGGCTATAAATAGAGGTCATGTGTGTGCATTTTTTCAACTTTGATCATTTGAATATTAAACTTCAGATTTCAGAGCTCTTTTAGAGCACAAAATTTCGTGCTCTTCTCTTCCTCTCCCTTCATTCATCTCCTTCTTCCTCCAAGCTCTTATCCATGACCTCCTATGGTGGTGAGCTTCTTCTAGACTCATCTTCTCCTTGAAGTGGCGTCTCCTCTCTCTCTTCCTTCTCCATTCCACTGCCATTCATCTTCCAAGAAGCAAAGGAATCGATTGATGAAGAAGATCCTAGGCCTACAAGGAAGACAACTTCCTTGCTTCTCAAGGAAGCTTCCCATGTGCTGGCTATAAATCGAAACATGTGTAACACTTGTCATAACTTTGATGAATGGGAAACTTGTGAGACACACTTCAAAGTTCAACTTCTCTCCCTTTCTTCCTTTAATTTTCCATGCCTCTTTATCTCTCTCTCTCTCTCTCATTCTCTTCTTCCATTAAAGCTTCCTATCTAAGCTTCTTATCCATGGCACTCTCTTGGTGGTGAAGCTTCTCCTTCCATGGCTTATTCTCTAGTGGATGATGCCTCCTCTCACCTCTTCTCCTTTATCTTCCACTGCAACTCCATGGCTGAAAATCGCCATTGAAAGACATCATTGAAGCTCAAAGATCCAGCCTCCATAGAAGTTTCCCAAGCAAGCTTCCATTAACTGGTATCAGAGCACAAGAGCTTCAAGTAGGTGTTCCTTAAACCTCGATTAATTTTTAGCTTTACATTCTCCTCCATTGTTGTTTCTTCATTTTTCTCCATGTATCTCCTCACATTTCTTGCGTTGAATGTTGTTAACATGAATTTTTAGAATTTCCATCGATTAAACTTGCTATAGAAGCTAGATTTGATTTTTTATGGTTCAAATTTCTTGTTCTTGTTCTTGAACCATGAATTGTGTTGAGTTTAGGTTCCTTTGAGTTTAGTCTTGCTATTTTTGTGGTTGAAACCATAAAATTCTTACAAAAACATTAAAGTAGAAGAAAACCTCAAAAATCTAGAATGACATCTTCACTCATTGTATTTTTGTCATAAAAGTCATGTCTAGTCATGAAACTTGTCACATAAGATTTCTTATGTTGTGCTGAATTTTATTTTCTGGTTTCTTTGTCTAAATCATTTGTTCATGAGTGTATGAAATTTTTTTAGCCTATTATTTGAGTTGAGTCAAATCTTTCATGTCAATTAATCCTTAACATGTTCATGAATAATTCTTAGAGAGTCTTTGATTGTGAACCTTTTCTTGAACTTATAGGTTTCCTTATGATTGTGTCTATTGTGAATTTGAGTTTTGATGATTGAATTGCTGCTAAAATTTTGATCCTAAGCGAATGTTGAACTCCCAAAAATGTTGTAAACAAGCCTAGTGGGTTTGATATACATAGGAAAGTTTAAAGTGAGCCTAAGGCAATCAATATACCATGCTTAAAAAATTCGAAGTCTGGAATTACTGGTGTTGGTAGCTTGAACATACGAACTTGTAAAAAATTACTAGGAATTGGTCACTATGAATTTGGAGCTTAAAATTTTAATGAATTTTATAGACATCTGGAAATTTTTTTGAAAGAATGAACCAAGTGATTTCGGTAAAAGGAAAAAATAAGAAAAACCATACAATTTGACATAAAAATCAGTGTCCAAGAAAAATAAAAAAAAGTGAAAAGGAAGTGTGCTTGTTGTTTTGGCTCAAAATTTATTCTATAATTGAAGCTTATGTTATACCAATCTTAGTTCCGAAATTCAATTGAAAAGTAGTGTGAAAACAAGTGCCAAAACTAGAGGTTTCTTGAGTCCTTTTTTTATAGTTTTCTTTACTCTACTCTAGAGTCATTCTAGGTTTCTCTTTAAGTCCTAGCTTGCTTATGTTCTTTTCTTTGCTTTAATTGTTGAATAATCCTTGAAAATTTGTCTGGTTAAAACTCTATTGGTTTAGCTATCATTTCATTTTTTGTCTTTGGTTATTGCTTCTCTCTTTGTTTCCTTGTTTGTGAGTTACCATATAGGGAATTGGAAATGAGGATTGGTGTCATCCATTGAAGAATTGAGTCAAGAAGCAAGGGGTAAACCACCTTAAGAGCTATTGGACTAAGAAGCACTCCAAATTTAGTGAAACGCCAAAAAGAGAAAAACCACCAAAATTGAGAACTTTTTTTTTGTAATTTTGTAATTGACAATTTACTTGTAATTGAACACTTGTACATTTACCTTCATTGCTTTCAAATTTCGTAACAAAAAGACCTTTCATTGGAAGTAATTTGGGAGTCTCCAATAGGTCACGCTAAGTCCATCTGTGTGTAATAATTTTAGGCAATTTTCCCTTAGGATAGTGAGTGTTTGTTGGGAACCTTAAATGTGGTCATCCGAACACTCATAGGATCCACCTAGTTTACATTTCTTGCACTTTAATTTATTGCTCACCTTCATAGCTTATTTACTTACTAGTTACGCCTAGTTTATCTTGTTATTGCATAATACTTTCTTTTTGCTTATCACCTTTATTTTGAGTTCTTTTGAACCCTAGCTTTTACCTTTTGCAAACCCACAACAAGAAAGAACCACAACTTAGGAACCAACATGTGTTATCATTCATCTAGTGTTAATGGTGAATGTACTAGTCATAAGGACCCTCTATCTAGAATATTAGATGTGTTGAGTTCCCTTAAGTTATGGAAAAAAACTAGAAAGGAAAGAAAAAGGAAAAGATAGGGTAGAAATAAGTCAAGATGAGAGGAAACAAATAAGGGAAGAAGAAAGAAAGAAAATACTAAAAGAGTTAAGAAAAGAAATGCATGCCTCCTATAGTAGTCATGAATCTTGTAAAAGCCTAAGGAAAGAACTTAGTGACTATTATAGAGGGAGGCATAGGTCACATCTTAGACCTCACTCCCATAGGAGAGAAAAGGAAAGAAAGCCTCAAGAGGCTAACATTAACCTCCCATACTTCCATGAGAAGGACAATGTAGAGGCCTATTTAGATTAGGAAATAAAGGTTGAGAAACTCTTTGCTTGCCATCATACAAGTGAGGAAAGGAAGGTTCTTTTGGCTACCCTTAGCTTTCAAGGGTATGCGCTCTATTGGTGGACTTCCCTTGTTAGGGAAAGAAGGATTCATGGGGGATCCTTTAGTAAAGTAAAGGAATAAACTTGAAAAGTGCCCTTAGGAAGAGGCACATCCCCTTCTACTATAAAAGGGAGCTTATGGACAAGCTCCAAAGGCTTAGACAAGGGAATATGAATGCTGAAGAGTATAGGCAACAAATGGAACTACTCTTTTTGAGAGCTGGGCTTAGGGAGGAGGAAAGAATAAGTATTGCCAGGTTCCTTAGTGGAATTAATATGGAAGTGAGGGACAAGGTTGAGCTCCTTCCATATAGGAACCTAGATGACCTAGTCCAACTTTGCATAAAGGTATAGCAACAACTTAAAATGAAGTCTACTTCAAAATCTTATGGCTCTCACTCTTATCCAAAGAAAGACCAAGGTCAAGGCATCTTATGGGTTGCACCTTCTAAGCCCAAAGATGTTTAGAGGGATGAGGAAGAAAAACTAGAAAAACAAAAGAAAAAGAAGGATAGTAAGGCCTTGTCTTCAAAGGCCAAGGGGAAGGAAAAAGAGGAAAAAGATTCCTCCAAGAAGATTGGTAAGAAGGAAAATCATTTTGCAACAAAATGTGATATCAAAAGAGTACTCCTTCTTAAACAATCCTTCTACCTTCCCCTATAAAGGGAAACCCCCCTTAGCACTTCCATACCTCTTGAGCTTGAGGTTATTGCTCAAGTAAAGGAATTGTTGGATATGGGTTTGGTTTGTAAGAGTTCAAATCCCTATGATGGTGATATAATGAATGTGTTGAGTGGTGCAACCCTCTTTTGTAAAATCACCCATGCATCAAACATCTTCATGATTCACGTACATAGGGACTCATTAGGAAGGTTTGTCCTTATTTTTGGTTTCAATACAAACCTAGTTGCTCATAAGGAACACCTAAGGTTTGTTAGACTTTTTTGTAGGACTAATCAACATGAAACTATAGAAAAAGGTACATTTTATTGCATTACTTTCCTTAATTTTTTAAATAGTGATCAAGGGGTTCCCATGGATCCTAAAAGAATAAAGGTCATTCCTTAGTGGCCCACTTCGCCTAGTATAAGGGAAATTTGGGGCTTCCATGACTTAACAAATTTTCACAAAAGGTTTGTCCCATATTTTTCTATACTTGTAGCACCACTGATTGAGTTGGTGAGGAACCATGTTCCCTCATCGGAAGATACCCAAGAAAGGGGTTTTCAGACCTTACCCTACTCTAACATACCCAACACTACTGATATATATATTTTTATTCTTTTTACTGGTGTCAAGGTAAGAAGCCGAGAGTTTCAAGAACCTCTAAATTTGAGGTCAAATCCTTTTCAAGAGGGAAGGGATGATGCAATCCTACCCACCCATGGGCACTGAATTGAAAACCCCAAAAATATTGGGCTAGAGATACAGGAGAAGGCCCTAGGGTTCGCATGAGCCTTAGGGAAGATTTTGGGACCATGGGCTAAGTATGAACCCACTTTTCTTTGTAAATATTAGAATATGTTTTCCTTCTTTTGGGCCTTTTATTTTGGCCATTTTAGGTTTGTAGGGTACCTACAAATTAAGGGTACAAGTTAAGGGTACCCTAGTAGTTTAGGGTTTTAGTGTTGTATTTCAGGGCATTTTAAGTAGTCTTTGTAGTAAGAAATTTTTGTATTTTCATGTATTTTGGAATGGGGGTGAGATTAGCTATTGGAAGGGTGTGAGTAGCCTCCCTCTAGCTTCTCAAGGAAGTTTTCTTCCTATAGCTTCCCAAGGAAGCTACCTTCCTTGCTTCTCAGGGAAGCTTCCTATGTACTAGGCTGTAAATAGAATTATGTGTAACACTTGTCATAACTTTGATAAATGAGAAACTTGTGAGACACACTTCAAAGTTTAACTTCTCTCCTTTTCTTCCTTCAATTTTTTATGCCACTTTCTCTCTCTCTCTCTCTCATTCTCTTCCTCCATTGAAACTTCCTCTCTAAGCTTCATCCAAGGCAATCTCTTGGTGGTGAAGCTTCTCCTTCCATGGATTATTCTCTAGTGGATGACGCCTCCTCTCACCTCTTCTCCTTTATCTTCCACTATAACTCCATGGTTGAAAATCACCATTGAAAGACCTCATTGAAGCTCAAAGATCCAGCCTCCATAGAAGCTTCTCAAGGAAGCTTCCATAATTTTATTTCTTACATAAAATTACCTTTTTGTCCATGAAAATCATTTGTAATTGTTGACCATGAAGATCTTTGTATGCTTAAAATATTTATGATTCTCACAACAAATTTTCAAGTTTCTTTGGAGTTTTCAATCTCCTTAATGAAATTTAGTTTAAAAACCATCCTTAGTTGTTCCAAAACTGTAAAAAAAAGACAAAATTCACCATGTGAGACTATTTTAGAAAACAACAAAGCTAGCAAAACACACTTGGCGAAATATTTGTCTATGTAGTCAATATCCTCTTTTCCAGCACGCCATCCACCCAACCGATACAACAACAAAACATAGTGTATTAAATAACAACACAAATAATAATATAACACTTTGCAAATAAGCATTTCATATTTTACTAATTAAAAATTGTGTATCATCCCAATTTTCTTAGGTTGGGAAGTTCAATGTAGAAATAGCTTGTGTTTGTTTGATATGCAGTGTGGTAGTATTATCCTTAATGAAATCATTCATATAAGAGATGAAACCATTATTAGACAGTCAAGTCACCTAGATTTAAGTGCTGAGTGTAGGAATAAATGGTTTAGATGTAAAAAAGGCTTTCATCAAACCATTGGTCAAGAAAAGTCTATAGCAATTTAGAAAGTCAAAGTAAGGGAACCTCTTATTAATTACAGTTTAGCAATTAAAGACTTGTAGGCTAAAATGAGAGATTTAGACTCATTAATGGAGGTTTAGAACATTAATATGCCTAGATGAGATAAACCATTAGTTTAAATAATTAAGAAAAATGAGAATTAATTTCTCACTCACTTTAATTATTTTTAGTTAAGTCTAAAAATAAAAGGGATTAACAAATGAATTTATTACTTTAGAATCAATTTCGAAGTGAAAATTAATTAGGGAATAATTAAGATCTCAATTCATTAAGAGTAGTTAGTTTTTCTTAAAAAAAAGGAAAAAAACCTTGGGGGACCCCCCATGACCTATGGCTCTCTATATTAGAGAGAGAGGGGAGCTCACCCCTGTCCCCTAGAGTGATGTCGTCGGTTAGAGAGAAATGGGAGTTCTCTTTCTTTTATTCTCTTCTTCTTTCATTGTTGATGTGCTTGAAGGTTTTTGAAGAGGTCTAGGTGAGTTTAGTAATCTTTTTTCCCATGCTCATCTTCATTCTTGCATCTTCAACTCACTAAGAATCTCATATCCTTCTTTTGCTCCATCTTTATGTCTAAGTTTTAGGATAAACTCAAGGTTCCAACTCAACCCACAGTCACCTCTTGGCTTCTTTGTGTCCAATAAGAGGTAAGGGAGGATTACTTGATCTCTTAGGAGCCATACTTTGATGTTAAGAAGTTAAACTTCATGTATGTTGTAACTTTGTATGTTTTTGTGTGAAACTTGTAATCTGTGACTGAGATGCTATGATTGATGCGTGTTGAATTTGTGAATTCTTGATTCAAAAAATGAGTTCATTAACCTAAAAAATATAGGAAAACATATATGATATGTGTCATTTGGAGTTGTATAGCCTTTGAAATTAAATTTTAAAGTTAGGACAAGTTATATGTGTATAATGCTTTGTTTTCAAAAAAAATTAAATTAGGATTGGAATCTGTGATTATGAACCACAAAATTGAACTCACAAGGTCTAAAAAACTAGGTTTATACATAAAATACACTCCATTTGAGTTAGTATAGCTCTTGGAATCATAATTTCAAGTTTTGCTCTTTTTTGGTAAATTTTCCTCTGTTTTGAACAAACTGCGCATATGCACTCCATTTCTGTAGATTTGACCATGTAAATGAATTCCTCATGTTTTAAAACTTATGATTTTATATAAAATTTGCACGAAATGGATTTTCTACAACTCTTGGAAATTAGAAAATAAGTTATGTGAACTTTGTGATTTAAGTGCAGGGCAATTTTTTGTTAGGGCCAAATGAGAGTGAATTTAGGAAATTTCAACTCCAAATATGTGTTCCTTGAATTTGGAAACCTTGATAAACATATATGGTTTTTCCTAATTGGATTTCTACATCAATAAGCAAGTTGATTTCAAAGAGGGTAATTAAGTGCAATTCGAAAATAGAATGTGTCATAAATGTGTAGAATTGCATGGAATGGATGATGTGAACTACGGATTGAATTGTCTGCTTTAATTGAGAATTTATTTTATGGAAGTATTATAATTTTTAGGTTAAATTTTGTAAGACCAAGTGAGTGTGACCACTTGGCAAGGCATGTTCATTGCTATGAAATGAGTTATTAATAATGTTGATTATGAACTGTCGTGCTTTGGGACTGGGTTTGAAGGTGTTCGACCCTCTGTAAAACTTATTTTGAATGTCTTGCAATGTTTTATTTATTGGATATATGGTGTTGAGTGATTTGGTAAAGTGGTCTTTTCCACTAGAAAGACCATGTTAATTAATGACCCTAGAGAGGGAAGATGATTAATTTCCCTCTTCTCTTAATATGTTTGTGTATGTGCACGATGTAGGATATTTGTAGTTGGGAGCTTCATGAGGATTGACCATTATTTCAAGGAAGGAATAGATGACTGAGGTTGGAAAATTGTGCTATAATTTGAGAGATTGTTGTGTCGGGAGTAAGGGCCTGCATACTCAGTGGAAATACACTTTCTAATATCTATTCACAAGTACCAATGCAATAGTCATTCATGCTTCTCATCATGAAGGATGAGTGAGGATTTGTTAAGTGATAGTGGATGACACACAATAGGTACACTAAGGGATGCTCCAAATGGTTCAAAGGAACCTGGGGAAACATTGAGTGGTGATAACTTGACTAAGGGCATTTCCAGTTAGTTTGGGGGACTCATGGGTCTCACTTGACACCTTTGACTAGAGCGGAGCTGTATCCATGGTTGGTGAGAGTGTCATGTCTTGTACCGGCATGTGAAGTGTCCTCCTAATAATCATCCATATTTTGTGTAAGACTATGAAGGCTTGGGAGGCTTAGTGGCAGTGTTGGGCCCACGAATAAGGATTATGTGAGAGTAAAACTGCGGATTTGGATGTCGTGAGCGATGTATGTTAGAATTCGGGGGTGGGTATATGGACCCATATCCGTTGACCGATCTATTAAGCTCGCAGATCATGTGGATAATGGACCACAATTTTTTGAACCCCCATAGTAATCCCGGATTTTATGCCCGATCCGTTTAGTCTGCAGACTTCGTGAGCTTAATCAACAAAATCCATGGACTTATCTATATCCATTGAAGGTGAGAGAAAACACTAATTGAAAAGAGAGAGAAATGGAAAACCTTCAAGAACATGGTCTTCACTCTTCATATCCAAGAGAAGAATCCCCACAAACCTCATAAACGACTCTTCCATGGATTTCACCAGTCTAAGCACTCATATCCCAAGCAAATAACAACAACAATAGAATCAAACCCATCATTGTCTTTTGTTTTTCCATGGTTGAGATTGAGAAAAAACAACAACAACAAATGGTATCTTTCACAGAACACTCTATTCTTGGGTTTTATAGGTAGTTTTCTTATAATTATAATGCTCCTAAAGGGAGTTTACTGCTCATAGTGCATTAATTTTTCCACCTTATGTTTAAGACTATTTAAACTTTATGTTAAGATTACTTGTATTCTCATTTTTAATATATTCTTTTAGCTAATAATAAAATCTCATATTTTAGACTAAAAAATAAAATAAAAATTTCTCTAATTTTACATTTTTTAAAAAAAATTCAAAAAAAAATAATTTAGGCCCGCAGATCAGTCCATTTATTTGTGAGCTTTGCGGGCCAGATATAAACTTAAAAAAAGTTCATTTATTTCACAAAACAGATTTAAATGCACTTGTTAATTTATAAAAGTGACAAACTGTGTATGCATTAGATTTAAATGCACTTGTTAATTTATAAAAAAATTGGGAAAATGGAGAAAACATACCCACAATAACAAACGATTCTGATTCTTGAGATGAATATGAAAATGCTTTTAATATATAACACCAAAAAAGAGAAGACGAAAATGGCAAAGGAAGACAAAGGAAAATTATTGGTCAAATTGATTGTTTTTCCTTGACATAGTTATCAATTATAATTCTTCAACACACCATTTGAAAAACAAAAGGATAGAAAATACATTTTTGTAAGACAATTTTCTTTGGTTGGAATGAAAGGAAAACAAAAGAATTTATTTTTACATAAAGTTTCACATGCAAAAGTTTTCTCTCGTAAATCAAAAAAGAAAATGGAAAACAAGAAGAAAAAAATAAAATAATAAATATTTTTCTATTCTAATTATATTTTGTTATGAGAATTTAAATGCGATTTAACATGATTATTTTTTTCTACCTTTTTATTTTTTTTATTTTTCATTGTAAAGCCAAAGATTCGTTTTAAATTTGAGTTTTTTTTATCAACCAATGTTAGTTATTAGTATTTGTTAGAATATAAGTGAAGGATCCTGTTGTGTTATCGAGGGGGATAAACACGGGAGAGATTGACACCAACGGGTCATAAACAACCATATAAGTGAATTTGACACCACACTTTAACCCAAAATCTCAAGGCTCAAATTTATGGGTCTTTCCTTTACTTATATGGTGTTTAACTTTCTCATTCCTATGTGATGTGAGACTTTACCTCACACTTGTACTCCAATAATCTCCCCCTAAAGTGTGAGTGTCATCCAGATGGTAGTCTCCCCCTCTAGCAGAAGCCATTTTCATCCATGAGTATTTCCAAGGTGGCCATTAAAGCCCACATGCTCTAGATACTTGCACCACCGCTCCACCCATGGGACATGTTGCCTGAACTTTCTACCAAGAAGGATTTTGATACAAGGGATCCTCACGCTGCCGCCTGGACCATCCGCCAAGAAGACTTTCGATATAAGGAATCCTCACGCCAAGGATCCACCGCCATCATCTTACTCGTCTAAGTCGGGCACCAAGTCGAACCATAAGCTTTGATACTAGTTGTCATGCAACCGAGAGGGGAAAACATCGGGGAGATTTACATCAATGGGCCATGAGCAACCACAAAAGTGAACTTGACTCCACGCTTTAACCCAAAACCTTAAGGCTTAAGTTTATGGGTCTTATCTTCACATATATAATGTTCAATCTTCATATTCTTACCCGATGTGGAACTTCACCTCACATTTGTAGTCCAACAATCTCCCCTTCAAGTGTGAGTCTCTTCCACATTATAGCCTCCCCATCGAGCGGAAGACATTTTCAATCCACGAGTATTCAAAGGTGGCCCTTAGAGCTTAACTGTGGCTGCCCCGACTTATCTAACCATTACCGCTAACATGCTCTAGTACCTTGCACCGCCACAACACCTTTGGGACTTGCTACCTGGCCCTTATGCATGGACTCAACTGCTAGGAAGACTTTCAATATAAGGGATCTCCATGTCCATGTATCTGCTGCCACCATCTTACTCGTTTAAGTCAATCACTAAGTCAAACCATCGACCCTGATATCAATTATTGTGTGTGTTGAACAAATGGCCTTAGTTATCATAAGAAGGGGTGAATTAATTTCCCACTAACAAACTTTTAACCCCCTTCTAAATGAGAGGCTAAGAATGCAGAAGTAGAAGCAACAATCAATTTAATAATGTTCTTTAAACATGTAAGACAAAATTGATTATAATAATATAAATGAGATAAGGGAAGAGAGAAATGCAAACTTGATTTATACTGGTTCGGCCACTCCCCGTGCCTACGTCCAGTCCTCAAGCAACCCACTTGAGATTTTCCATTCTCTTTGTAAAATCCTTTTACAAAGTCTGAACCACATAGGGACAATCCATCCCTTGTGTTCAGTAATCCTTATAACTTAAGAGACCCTCGGTCCCTTAATCAATCTCTTTTATTAAGAAGAAGAAGATGAAGAATTATCTCTTTAAGAGAAGGATATTACAATTGAAGTTTAATGAACTCTTAATAGATTTGCAAGTGTTTGCCCAAGATTTGTTGAGAGAGAATTTGGCAATGAAGTTCTCTTGGAATATCTCTCTCTTGCTTTTTGAAGTTAGACACACATATATATAGGCCCATTGTGCCTTTTCAAAATGGTTTGAAGAGATGTGTCTTTTCAAAAAGCTTTTTTTTGAAATTCTTCACTGGTAATCGATTACATAGTTATATTTTGAAGGGTTATGACTTTTGAATTTGAATTTCCAGAGTTCCATTGTAGGTAATCGATTACAAACATCTGGTAATCGATTACAGGTTCAAAATTCAAATTCAAAACCCTTTTTAATAGCTATTTTTCAAACTTGTCTTTTGGTAATCAATTACATTGCTTGGTAATCAATTACCTGAGCCTTAGATGACTTTGAAACCTTTTTTTTGAGGCAAGGCTTTGTTTGTTAAAGCAATCTTGTATTAATCTCGAAGCAATGCTTATCCTTTGAAGTAGCCTTGTTTGATTCTTCTTTGGCATCATCAAAATCATGTATACATACATTCACAGTGTGCAAGGTTGTCAAACTCTAGAGTAAACTCATAGACTCTTACGAGTTTAAGAGTTTACTTGGGCCCTGCAAGTCGACTCGGAAGCAAACTCGTTTTTGGGCAGACTTGGTTGACTCGGGGTAGACTCACATAAACTCACGATTCGAGATTGAGTCACATGAATAAGTTGGAAATTTTTTTTTCTGCAAAACGACGTCGTTTTGTGCAATTGTGTTATGCCCATTGTGCCACTCTAGTTTAGGGATTTGCTTTGTGACTGTACATTTTGTGTTTCTCCCTCAGAGCCTCAGACGATAAGAGAGTTGGAGCTGCTCAGTGCTTAGAGTCTTAGACGACACGAGAGTGCGACACATGACACAACGGCGCGTGGTGCTGTGGTTTCCTGGTTTTGTTGGAAGTTGCGATCCCACCCAGGAGCATGACCAGCTCGAGAGAAGCTTGGAAGCCGCAAGTAGCCGAGTACCACGACCTACGAGGTCCACGACGAGCCAGAGAGAAGCCATGAGTTCGGGGTGAGAATTTCAGAAATTTCATGGTTTTAGCTTAGTGCTCTAAGTCTCCTTTCTGTTGTTGACTTGTTGTCAACTTGTGATGCATATGCTTTAGTGGCTTTGCTTGGGCTAGTTGGATAAGAAATTTGTCTTTGTACTCGTGGTTGTGGGCAGGAAATTTTGAAACAGCATAAAGCCACAAACTAAAAGACATGTTAATGTTGGTTTGGTCAGAGATCACCCTGGACCCTGTAGTGAAAAAGTGTAGTGGTCTCTATCTCTCTGATAAATGATGTTAGTCATTAATCTAGATAAAAAACTACAAGAAGAGCATTTAAATTTAACTTTTGGAAATCATGAAGCATGAACAAAAGAGGTAACAACTAACAAGTAAGCGTCCTATCAGAACTACAATCGAAATTGATATTTCTGGAACTCTGGAAGGATCAGCAGTTCAACATTAAATGGTTTGGTAAAATATCGTTAAAATATTGTGTTGTTCACAGTGAATTAAGACTGAGTGGAAATTAAGATTGTCAAGAGAAACATGAAGAAATAATGAGTTGAGGAACATGAAGAATTAAGAAATTTTATCATTGTTATGTGATGTTCATAGTGACATGAGAGTCATCGGTACGTATGTATTATGATATGTATATGTATGTGTAGTTTTTCTTTGTTCTGGGTTTGAAATATGGATAGAAAAATGCATGTATGTACAAGATTTTTTGGTTTATATCACTTTATCTATGGGGAATGAACAATAGGGGGGATTAGTGACTATTATGACTCATCACTTATAGGTTGTAGCAACTCTCATTGCTTTCATATCAAAAATAAAGATATGTTGAACCTTAAACCAACCCCTTCCAACATAATTATTAGTGCTTTGAGAACTTTTTGTAGATAAACTATTTATTCCCATAAACCTAAAATGTGTTAAATTCTCTAATTGCCTATTATATTCTGTTCATGTTAGTACTCTTAGAGAATAATATATAGTAATAGACACCTTGTAGCTGCCATAAGCCCATAAGTTGAACAAGAAGACATAGAAATCCATAGTTTTTTTTATGAAGTAGACTCTTACTAGTCTACGAGTCGAGTCTACGAAGCTCTCACGAGTCTGCGTAGACTCTCAATTTTGATAACCTTGGTTGTGTGTGACACCCTCTACCCCAATATACATATTTATATAATAAAATACATGAAAATACAGAATTACATAATGAGATTTTATTCAATGAACATAAAAGAGTTCACGAGGGTAAAAGGTTCACATTCATTTCACTATTACCAAATAAAACATGTCAGAAACATCTTTGGCTCAAAACAACATGTAACTAAACAAAAACCCATGCCCCAAAGTCATATATTATATGAGCATTGTGTCCCGACGTCCTTCAGCACAAGGTTCCTTAAAGAAATACACCTAGTCATCTGCTCTCATGAACACAAAGTTCGAGATCATCACAAGATCCAAACACAAACAACACGGGGAGTGAGTTATCACATTCCTAACTAATAGAGAAAAACAAGACAACATGTAGATATACATATCATATAAATGAAATACAACTTACTTAAACATAACTACGTCATTCCACCACTTGTCGCGTAACATCACATCACAACATGTCTCATTCATTTTCACATCATTCACATACTCAAGGATTAAAACACAATATCACTAAATCAATCAATAGCGATCAATACACAAGTGTTATGCAACAGATACACTAAGACTTAATCTTATGTGCAATGTGGTGCCATGTCAGTGAAAAACCTTGTCGAACGCCCTGAAGTACATGACAAAACAAACCACACACTAATAAGTCGGGTCACTCTCACTAGGTAAAATCATAGGGAGACCAGTTAGGGTCATACTATTTTAAGAGAATGCTCCAACCATGTGGGATCGACACAAGCTTAAAGGAGCACTCAAAATCGGGTGTATTTGCCCCCAGGGCCTAGACTCCAAAAATTTCATCATGGAATTTCCTTCCTGATTCAGGTCCAACCAAGAAAACATTTTAGCACACAGACTATATCTATGAACTATACAAAACATACAATTTCTCAATTGCTATAAAATTAATTTTATCTTGTTGCGCTTGTGATTGTATGTTTGTATGATTATATGATTCATAGCTCACAACTCAGTGCATACAACCTCTCAATGCACATATATATTACAAGTCAATACATACTCAATTTATCATATAAACTCGGTCTCAATCACAATGGTATAATCTCAATTTAACATGTTATCACACCTCATGAATCATATACACTTTTCATATGAACTATGCAATACTCATAACTACTCAATTGTTTTTAAAATCATTTTAACTCATCGTACCTCAAAGTGATTCAACTCGTCTGGTTCCCACAGTGGATCCCATCACAATACTTGTCGCCCTTAAAGGGTCTTACAATTGTGTGATTGCACAGTTGATAGCTTATAACTCAATACATATAACATCTCAATACACATGTATCTCACCATTCATCACAAGTTCAATTTGTCACTTATTCACAATTTGAATCACCATTTTATAATCTCAATGTAACAATTTATACAAAATGTTTCTCACAACATGAGGAGTAAAATCCCTTAAACAATTCCACACAATCATATTAAAATCAATGAATCAAAATCATAGGTGTCATACCCTAATTTCGTCCGGGTACTATCATTTGTTGATCTTTTGATCCTTGCTATTCGACTTGCGGTGTTAAATGCTAGTTACAGTGCAAAACAATGATCATTCAAAGTTTTGAGCAATGATGCAAAAATACCCAAAGGGGAGGGCAAAAGGGTCATTTTAAGGCTTTTTTTTAACCTTGGCTCGCCCAGGCTAGCCTCTGGCTCACCTAGGCAAGCTCAGCTCGCCTGGGCGAGCAACGTTGCTTCAAGATGAAGTAATAGCTTGTTTGGGCGAGCTGTCATGACCCCAAATGCCTTGTTTTGCTATAAATAAGTGTGAAGAGGGGTTGAGAGAGAGGTTTTGAGCTCCAGAGGTGAAGGATTGGAGAGAAAGAAGAGAAAAGAAGAAGGAAGAAGAGAAAAAGAAGCTAAATCCCTGTCGAATCGCGACCATAATCATTCTTTGTTCTTCATCCAGTTAGTGCTTGTCTTTAAGGATTTGAACATGATTCATAGACCATTAGGGGTCCTCTTTATTATTTTGTGCATCTTCATCTCCTTCTCCTACCATCAATAATCTCATTTCTTCATATAAATCGATTTCAATCGATCGTTTGTGCTATGATCTCATTTTATCATTGTAAAATAAAATTTCAACCGATTATTTGTGCCATAATCTCAATTTATCCTTGTAAAATAAATTTTCAACCGATTGTTTGTGCAGTAAGTTATCTTTTAAAAAAAATTAAAGGTTAATAAGCAAAACCAAAATAAAACCAACTCTCTCCTCTTTTCAAAAATCAAAAGATCATTTTAAGGTCCAATGCCTTAAACAACTTTTGTTCACAATTAAAATCAATCTTTCAAAAAAACATAAAATCAATGTAACGCACAAAATTTTAAACTTAAAGAATTACGTAGGTCTGAATTCCTCATCGCACCTGAGGATACGTTGGAGCAAGGGCAACACCCTTGTCGACCCCCAAAAATAATAAACATAAAAAGGGAAAATACAAAAAGATAAAAAGGGGAAATACACGATTTTGAGGTCATGTTTTGCACACTCGATTAGAGGTTGTCGTCCCTTGTGACGGGCGAGTGGGAAGGTAAAACCTTCCCCGTGTGTAAACAACTCCCAAACCCTTATTTTCAAAATTCATATACCTTCGTCTTTTTGGTTTTTCCAACGTTTTCCTCTAATAAACGTTGGTGGTGACTCCACTCATTTTCTCCCTTGGAGACAAATGCTTCGGCTCATCTATTTTAGCCTTTTTCGCACCCTTGCCGAAGGGTAGGTTGCGACAATAGGTCAAAAACACGAAAACACCAAGAGCAATCAAGTTTATTAACCAATCCACCTTAGAACATCAATTGGTCGATCAAACAAAACAATATTGTATTTATAACCATAAAGGAAAATTATAATTCAATAAACATTCCAAAATAACCCCAATTTAATCCTCTAAGAATCCCTACACATGTTCATTCTAACCTCAATTGTGATAAACTCATCCCTTACCTCTAAGCGGCTCACGGGTGTAGTCCGATAGTGATAGCATCATCTCTAGCAATTCTGTGAGACTCCTTAAGTTTTTCCTTTGATTGTTCTACTAGGATTTCCATGCGTTATAGAGAAGGAGAAGAGATTGTAGTCTCCATTTCACTGTCAATGTGCGAGACTAATTTCTCTCAGAAAAATTATTATTTCACAAATTCCAATGGTGAGATTGTGCTACAATAAGTTCCAAATGTGGTGTCCAAGTTTCACGACAATCCAATGGTTAAAGAGTCTGAGATCATAAGTTTACTTGGATAGGTTTGGGTGTATGCAAGAAAAGAGAAAGCTCAATGTGAGAGACATTTCTTCCACCATAGACATCATCTCGAAACTCCCAATTGTGCATGTGTGTGGAAATAAGTTCCAAACCTTGTGTTTCAATTATGATCCAATGGTTAACGAGTTTAGAATCATCGTTTTACGGAGATAGGTTTGAGTGTGTGCGGGAAAAAGATAGGATTTTGGGAAAGGAAGAAAGGAAAACGGATTTCAGAGGAGGAGAAAGCGCAAAGACGTGTCGTAAATGTAACAAGTGACCTATTACATCTCTATTTATAGCTAGGTTACCCTGAGTCTTTTATTTACTCTATTTTTCTTTATTTATTTATTTTATAAAAAGGAACTCTATTTGATTTCCTATCAATGAATAAATAAAATGTCCTTTTTATTTTCCTTCAAACCATTATTTTAATTAATAAAGTTAATTCTCCTTATTTATATAATTATAAAAACCTCATCATTTTTCTAAAACTCAATTTATCTTTTAAATAAAGAATCTTTTAAATTTATTTACGAAAAATGGGGTGTTACATTATGTAACCAAGGGGGGTAAATCGGGGAGATTTATACCAATGAGTCATGAGAAATCATATAAGTGAACCTGACACCACACATTAACCTAAAACCATAAGACTAAGCTTTATGAGTTTTCTCCTCACTTATATGCTGCTCAACTTTTCCATTTCTACCAGATGTAGGACTTCACCTCATACTTATGCTCCAGCAATCTTCCTTTCAAGTGTGAGTCTCTTCTAAATGGTAGCCTACCCCTTGAGTGGAAGCAATTTTCAATCCACGAATATCCAATAATGGTCCTTAGAGCTTAACCATTGGTTGTCCCAGCTAGTCTAGCCATTGCTGCCAATATGATCTAGTATCTTGCATCATCACAACACCTACGGGATCCAATACCTAGCCTCCATGCATTGACTCATCTTTTATTTTTCTGATGCTATATGTTAATGACATGCTGATTATTGATAACCATTTGAATGATGTGAATGAGTTGAAATCACTGTTGAGCAAGGAGTTTGACATGAAGAACTTGGGTCCTGCCAAGAAGATTCTGGGGATGGAGATTCACAGGGATAAGAAACCCATATGGTTATGGCTTTCAAAACAGGGTTAAGTTGAGAAGGTGCTAGACAAGTT
This sequence comes from Glycine max, assembly GCF_000004515.6. Lineage (NCBI taxonomy): Eukaryota > Viridiplantae > Streptophyta > Magnoliopsida > Fabales > Fabaceae > Glycine > Glycine max. Next base: position 26,168,267 of record NC_038252.2, read on the forward strand.
TAACATGAGCAATGTGAAGCCTGGGTTACTCCATTGGCAAAACACTTTAAGCTTTATGTGGATCAATGTCCATAGACAAATGCTAAGGTGAAGTACATGTCAAAGGTTCCCTATGCAAATGCATTTGGTTGCTTGATGTATGTTATGGTGTGCACTAGACCGGATTCGGCACATGCTATAAGCCATGTCTGCAAGTTTATGTCTAACTTAGGAAAGTGACATTGGGAAGCAGTGAAGTGGATCTTGAGGTACCTAAAGGGTACAACATGTCATGGTATTATGTTTTGTAGTTACTAGGGTGATCCTTCAATTGTAGGATATGTGAATTTTGACTATGCTAGTGATATAGATGATAGAAAGTCTACAATAGGCTATGCCTTTACTCTTGCAGGTGGGTCTGATTGTTGGAAGTCCATTATTCAATCTCTTGGGGCAATATCAACAACTAAAATGGAGTATATGGCAGTAGCAAAGGCTAGCAAGGAAGTTGTGTGGTTGCAAGGCTAGTGAAGAAGCTAAGCATCAAGCAAGGTGGAGTTCAATTGCATAGTGATAGTCAAAGTGTTGTTGACTTGAAAAAGAATTAGGTATATCATGCTAAAACCAAGTGTTAACTCGTTGGCAAGTGTACCAATTCGTCTTAAGTAGTAAAGTACTTAGAAGATTGATGCAAACCCAATATTCAAGCAAGAGATAAGAAATTTAAATGTAAAATTTAAAGAAAGTAAGAGTTAAGAAGGATAAGAAATTTAAAATAGAAGATTAGGAGATAAGATAAAAATTTAAAGAGATAAGAGATTAAGGTAAAAGATAAGAAATGTAGAAGATAACGATAATGATGCTTAAAGATGAATTCAAAATTTGAAATATGTTGGGGCCTAGCATGCCTAACTACCCTTGATGCAATATTGATGTGTTTCTCTATTTAATACTTATTCCAATTTGCACCCACATCTACTAAGATACTCAACCCTGATCCCTCATGATGAAAAACCTAATTTATCTATTCTCTCTCCCAAATCCTTTTGTAGAGATAAAATAGTAAATTTCATGAAGTTTGGAGATGTATGCATAGGCAAAACAAGATCACTCTATCTCTTGCAATAAGTTATTTAGATGCCATTTCCCAGTTCTTTAGAAATTACTATTTCCCAATGTATAACCCCTAAAACAAATGCATGGATGATTAGGCCATACAATAACAATAAAGTACAAGAAAGAAACAATAAAAATGGGCATTGCATTAAATAAATAGTAGGGAAAGATTACATCACAAGGAAATTTGGCTGCTAGGCTCCCAATAATGGGGTTTTAGCCTCTCATGATGGGGCTGATGTGGATAGAAGAAGAGGGATGGATAGAGGGGGAGAAGGGGATAATGGACATAGAAAGAGGGTTTCTCTTATTAGAGATGCTTAGGCTTAGGATGTATTCATTAGAGAGCTCCAAGTCTCGGTGTCTCGGTGTCTCAGTGTGTATTTCTCCTTTGCTTCCTACTCCTTTTATAGGCCTAAGGAAGCTTAATTTCCACGCGACTATTTCGTGTTAAGTGCACCTTTGGGCTTTTTCATGGGCCTTCTTCGCATTAAGCGTGAGCTGGCCGCTAAGCAAGGAGACACGTTGGGCCTGTCTTGTGCACTAAGCAAGCTGTCCCAATCTTTAAGTTTTCGTCAAGGCTTTTTCTTCCCGTTTTTGCATCAGTTTTCCTCCAAGGCACTTCAAATGTTCTTCTTTTAGCTTCTATTGATAAAAAATTGCAAAGATATTAATTTCTTCATTATTTTATTAATTTCTTCATTATTTTATTAAAAACAACAATATCTTAACCAAAATTAACCATCAAATTAACTCAAATTTTGCAGTTATTACCAAGCATATTGATGTGAGGTTCCACAAGATCAGGAAGTTGATGACATCTAGTCAGATTTTGCTCAGAAAGGTTTACACTTTAGAGAATGTAGTTGATATGTTAACCAAGGTGGTCACAATTGACAAGTTCAAGCATTGCTTGGACTTGTTAAATGTTGTTGAGTGCTAGATGTGACAGGATCCCCAACCTAGGAAACCAAGGTGGATTTATTACTTATCTTCCATGGGGCTAAATATTCGCTAAGGTGGAGATTTTTGTGCATGACTCATGTTTTCTGGGTTGGACAAAATGATAGAGTAAAGCATGAAGGCCACCTGTTGTTGGGTTACAAAGTGGGTTAGAGGTGTGGGTAAAGCCAGTGGTAAGCGTAATATTATATATTGTGATGTAACCCTATTGTTTACGAATAAGAAATAGAAACGACTGCTCTACTCTCGAGGATGTAGGCACACTTGTGAACCTTGATAAATCTCTTATGTTTGCGTATGTGTGATTTCTCTCTTATCTTTTAAAATTCTTATTGTTATTGCTAACAGATTCGAACCCATGACCTCTCTAGTCTCCCCCCTTCTCCTTTCTACCCTTAAACCCTTGTTCCTAACTACCACATCAACCTTATAACTCATTGTTTTAAATTTGAGTAAAATTGATGTTAATAAAGTTATGTTTAAATTAAATATAATTGAGATGCATACTAAATTAATTTCAACTATAAATTCTACATTGAGACATGTAATGAGAAAAATCAATTTTGTGAGTTTGTTGAAAGAATATGTAGTAAATCATTCCATTTTTATGAAGAACACTAATATTAAACTCTATCAAAATTAATAATAGCATATTCTTTTTAACACTCTTGTTTATTATCTTATTATTAAAATTTTATAGAATTGTACATGTGTATAAATGAGATTTATATTCTATTAAGAATGTAAATATTGTACATAATTTTATATAACTTCCAAACAAAATTAGATAACAATAATGCCTTTTTGATAGAGAAAGAAGAAATATGATGGATAAAAATGAAAAAAAAAAGAATGAGTAGAAATAAGGAACAATTAAAGTAAAAATTAACTTTGTACTTAAATACAACAATTAACAAAATAATATATATTTTTAAGAAAAATAAAATACACTACACTAAAGTAAACCTTTTGGATATATATATTATAATTTTGGATCCATGATGTTGATATCTCTCTTTTTCCAATTTTCGTTCCATATTTTATAAAACTTATAATTTTGGTCCAATTCTTAAGTTTGCAAGCATTTATTTATTTGAATTTTATATTTAATTAATTCAATTATTATTTTTATGATAGTTTATAACATCCCAAAATTTCAACTAATAGAATTTCAATAATAATAATAATAATAATAATAATAATAATAATAATAGTGATAATATGAGAAAAGAATATATTAATTCAATAAAGGTGTAGTGAGCTAGAATGCATAGGAATAGTAGTAAAACTATGAAAATGATTTGTTTTCTCTTTAAAATAAATAAAGTCAACTATAGTCCATAGGAATGACATTGTGGTAAATATGTGCAACTTTTTTTTAGAATGAAATATTAGAGTTTTAATTACACGAATAGTTTGTTTATGAGTTTGTAATGAATTTAAATAGTGAAATTAAATGGTTTAAGGTAATTAGTTATTTAAATTTTTTTATTAAGATAATTAAACATAATTAAGTTTAATTGAGCCTTAGAAAAATATTTTAGAAAAAGTGTATGATTTAAAATTCATTTAATTGTTGTCTGAGACCTAGAAGGACTGAAAGCATCTAGGAACCCTACCCCTAGAAATTCTAATCCTAACCCTAATTGGGCCTTATATAAGCTCAATTAAAAATGAAAACTTGGACCCCAGCCTAGAGAGGGGCGTCGACCAATAATAGGGGTAGGGGAGTCATTTTTTTTTTATTTTAGAAGTCTTTCATCTCTCTTGCCCTAATTCATGATCATTTCTTTTTCCTCCTTCTCCAAGTATTTTTATTTTCTCTAACTTCTCTTTACATCCTCCATAACTTGTATCTAAGATTTCTCCACAATCACAAAGACCCATCCATCCAGTTTCAAGTATGTTTAAGTGGAAGAGTTGCTCTACAAGGGGAATCCATTATTGTTGCCTTTCTAGTTAGTTCTTGTAAGGTATAAGGGATTTTCTATCTCTTCTCATGTTGTTTGTGTTTCTATGGAGCATGACTCTGTCGAATGGGTCATTGTGACCCTTGTAATGGGCCATTGTTTTCATTGCAGTAAAAAATAGTGTTTGTTTATGTGTTTAGACCTCAACATTGAGTACTATGGGTTGGAAAACATTGGAATACATATACAACATCCTAGGGTTAATTTCTAGAATCATTAGGTACCATCATTTTGTGTTCTAATGCAATTTTGGGGGCTATTTTGTGTGCTTAGGGAAATTTGTGTTGAAAATGGATTAATGATGTTTGTTAGAGATATGGGGAGCAACATGAAGACTTAGTCCTAAAGCTTGAAGAAGTTTTGCCTTTTACATGGCCAACTCTCTCGAGTGACATTTGTATTGGTTGTTGTATTATGCGTTGCAACTTAGTCGCCATCATTTCATATATGCATCATGCATCATGATGTAGGAGTAAGGAGAAAGTTTCTAAAGTTAGAAATTTTCTTCAGTAGTTCAAAGTCTTTGTTTTAACCGATTACAAGCTGATCGTAATTCATTACATAAGTTGGTTGAAGGTTGCAAAGACGCGTTTCATATCAGTTTAATCGATTACAAGCTTATAGTAATCGATTACACAATTGTTTTTGAGACAATGATTGATTTTTTTAGGAGTCTATGTTTTAATTGATTACCAATAGATATAATCGATTACTGCTCTTTTAAAAAGTGTATCAGAAGTGATTAAGAACACTTTAATCGATTACATTAAGGATCTAATCGATTACATGGTTCTTGAAAGGTTTCCAGTTTTTGGGAAGAACACTTCGATCGATTGAAATGATAATATAACCAATTACTTCTTCAAAACAATTGATTACATTGTATATTTAATCGATTACATGCAGTTATAATCATTTTCTCTATAAATAGCCACCTTGTGTTTTCACTTCAAAGAACTTCAGTATACAAGTCTATTAAGTGCAAAATTATATGAGCTGAAATAAGTGATAAGAAAAGAAGAAAAAGTGCTTAGAAACAGTGACTCACAACTTCTAATCTTTGATTATGAAGATCATATTGTAAAAAATGAGTTGTGATACTTTCTTGAGTTCAAGGACACTCATTCATTCAAGCAAGATTCTTGCAAAGGATTGATCAGATTGTGTCTATCTTTGACTCTACTTTTTCGTGTGTTTTACACCTTACTTGTTTGTGCATGAATTTCTGAAGGCATGCTAGAATAGGTTTTTCTAGTTTGCACCAAGAGTAAGTTTCTCTTAGGCTCTTATTCATAGAGGACCTAGGGTTGGGTACCTTAGTCTCTTTTTCTGGGTAGGAACTAAGATTGCTTTTAAGAATTCTATATGCATAGTGAAAATCTAATTTTGGTTTGGATTAGCTTCTTTAGAGATAGAGAGTGAACCAATATAAAAATTGGTATAGTTCTTCTCTTGATCTTATCTTTCTTTCTCATTTTGGTCTTAATCATTTACTAAAGGTTAAAGAAAATATCTTTTTGAAAGAAAGAACTTTAACAAAGGTTTTTGTGTAAAGGGTGATTGATTAAGTATTGGTTTACCAAAGTTTGTGATAGGATCCACACAAAAGAAGTTTTTCTTAACTCTGGTTTGAAAAGTCTGCTTTGTTTTACAAACCAATTCACCCCTCTTGATTTATGAGTTCCATCATCCTTTTCAATGTTAAATGTTTATTATGAATTGGTTCTTATGAGAAATGATTGGTCATATATGTATATATGTTGATGACTTGTTTTATGATGGTTTCTTATCAATGCAATTAGGAGGATTCAATGAAAGGACATCAATTCAAATCCTGGATTTTCGAATTGAGAAAGATGTTGAGGGAAATCAAGAATTCTCTCTATTTCTTAGATTCATGGACCCAATTCAATTCACCAAAGAAAATATGAGTATTCATAACGTGCATAGCATTCTAAAAAGGGATCTATTTTGAGTTTAAAATATACTACCACAAAAATTAAATAAACAGATACTTGAATATAACCTTTTGAAGCATTAAGTGCTTCAATACTGTAAAGAGTCTACGTGTATTCACACTAAGATTGACCTCTGTTTGTCAACTGTGGAAGCAAAGCTTTCCAAGTTTATTTTGATGATGCCAAAGACTCAAGTCAAGAATCAAGAGTCAAGCAAGTTTCAAGAATCAAAGAGTCGTTCAATCAAGAATCAAGATTCAAGTAAAGAATCAAGAGAAGACTCAATTAAGATAAGTATTAAAAGAGTTTTTAAAAATATTGAATAGCACAACTTTGTTTAAGAGAATTTTTCAAAGAAAAATCTTTTACCAAGAGTTTTACTCTCTGGTAATCGATTACCAGAAGGCATTAATCGATTACCAGTAGCCAACATGCTTTTCAAACTGATTTACAAAGTTGTAATCGATTACCATGAGCATGTAATTGGTTACCAATGTTTTAAAACGTTAGATTTCAAATTTCAAGAGTCACAATTTGTGATAAAACATTTTCAAATCATTTCAAACTTGTGTAATCGATTACACAATACTTGTAATCGATTACCAATGTTTCTAAACGTTTTGATTTTCAAATTTAAACATGAAGAGTCACATCTGTTGATGTGTAATCAATTACAAGTGACTTATTTTGAATTTTTTTATACCAAAAGTCACAATTCTTAAAAGTGACTAGTTTATGAAGATTTTTTAAAGAGTCACAACTTTTAAAGTGACTAGTTTTCAAAAAGAGTCACAACTTTTAAAGTGACTAGTTTTAAAGAAATTGCCAAGAGTCACAAACTTTAACTTGAGTCATCAAATGACTATAAATATGTGACCATGGCACGAATTTAAACAGAGGTTTTTGAGAACAAATTTCTTTCATTCATTCAAAGCATTCTTCTTAGAGTTTTTGTTCAATACTTTCTTTATTCAAGAAAAGTTCATTGGCCAAAAACTTGTGTTATTCTTCTTCTTCGTTCCTTCTCCCTCTTGCCAAAAGAATTCAAAGAACTAACCATCTAAGAATTCTTTTGATTCTTCCTTCTCCTTCTTGCCAAAAGAATTCAAAGGACTAACTGCCTAAGAATTCTTTTGATTCTTCCTCCTCCCTCTGAACAAAAGATTTCAAAGGACTAACCGCCTGAGATATCTTTTGTTTCCCCTTACAAAGATTCAAGGGACTAACCGCCTAAGAATTCTTTGTCTTAACACATTGGAGCGTACATCCTTTGTGGTACAAGTAGAGTGTACATCTACTTGGGTTGTAATACTGAGAATAAGAGAGGGTACATCTCTTGTGGATCAGTTCAAGTGGAGCGTACATCCACTTGGTGTTTCAAAGAGAACAAGGGAGGGTACATCCTTTGTGGCTCTTTGCTTGTAAAGGATTTTACAAGGTTAAAGGAAATCTCAAGAACCGGTGGTTGCTTGGGAATTGGATGTAGGCACGGGTTGTTACCGAACCAGTATAAAAACTTGTGTTTGTTTCCTTCTTCCCTACACTCTTTACTTTTCCACTGTGAACTTTTTATTTCCGCTTTACTTTTATCTAAGTTATTGTTTATGTTCTTTTCCTTCTCATAACTTAGTAGTAAAACCTAATTGAATCTAGTAATATTAAGAAGGACAAATTTTTAATTAGTCAAGACACATTAATAATTAATTCAACCCCCCCCTCTTCTTAATTATTCTGAGGCCACTTGATCAAACATCAACTACTTTGACAAAGCGGAACAAAACACTTAAAATATCGATGCTCTGAAAGAATAAGATGAGAAGTGATCAGTGTGTTTTTCAACGTAGAGCCTTAGGTTGTATTTATAGCACTGTGGAGAAACCAACTTTCTAATAAAATCTGAAACCACTACCCAGTATCTCTTCTAAGAGTCATTTTAAAAAAAATATTTTTGTTTCTTTTCGTTGTTAGCTATTAGCATTTTGAAGGTTGAAACAAAAAATTTGACCAAGGCCAACACTTGACTTGTGCTTTTGGTTTCCAAACGTAAATGTGAAGTCATCGACACCTTGTTTTTCTCTCAACTTGTTAACGCATGAAACACATCCATTTTTTTTTCTCACCAAAACATCTCAATTATATTTATATTATTTATATTTTCAGTGCTAGCAAAAAATATAATAATATTCCACTTGGAAAATTAATTAATCAGCTGATTAGATTAAATTCTCTAATTTAATTAATCATCATATATTAAATATCATTTCTTTAATAGAGATTAGAATACTTGTTTGTGTGTGATACCGTAGGTTAAAAAATAAGCCGATAATATATTAATCAAATTAATATATCAAGGCAGACATCTAGCAATAATCCTCGGCGCCAAGATAACATGAAATAATATTTATTACTTACAAGAATCAAATAGAAAATTAATGTAACATTTTCTTTCATCATTTACAACTCTGAATTAACTCTCGAGTATGATATTTAAGTCAAACTCAAATAAGTTAATAAATTTATTTCGTGAATGACTTAAGAATAATCATTTCTTCATTCATTCAATTGTCTTGACCAAGGTCTTAATTTTATTATAGAGCTCAAAAATCATCACCAAGAGTTGATGGATTCCATCTTGATTAGTCATTAACTCTACAAGTATTTAGTTATATCCAACGTTGATTCAACTAGTGCTTTAAAGCTTTATGCATTTGGAATCAAAATATAACAAATGACATGTATCTCATGTCAAAAAATTTTTTACACTTCTTCTTAAGAATTTCCTATTGACAATTTAAGGTAATATTATCCATTAGGAAATTCTCCATTGAGTCAGTTCAATGGTCACATTCATATGCACATAATTTATATATGTAAATTAATAAATGAGATCTATTAATGTTCATTCAATGAATACTATCACATATGTCAATCTATCCAAATTATTAATGTCATATTCATAATAATCTTAGGATCAAGAACAATTAAAATTAAAATTATGAGAGACTTTTTTCTCATTTTCATAATCTCTATTATGATAACAAATCTTTAATTTTAATCAAGGACCTTATCAAGTCAACTATTATAAGATGTATTGGATCTTAGGCATACACAATTATTCCCAACAATTTCCCACTTGCCTAGAGCCAATTACTCATGTACTTCATGCCTACTTCCCACTTGTGCTTGTCATACTCCTTTATGCATAATGCCTTAGTGATTTGCTACATTCTTCTTTCCATCCACCTTTTCAATCTTAACGTCCTCATGTTCAATGATCTTTCTAATTATATGATAACTTTTGGTGTGATCTTGGTTCTTTTGCTTGAGCGATAGCTCCAGTATTGTCACACAATAGTGGAATTGATCATCCTATTGAAGGAACCACACAAAGTTCAATGATGAGTTTTTCATCCAAATAACTTCTTTAGCGGTCTCACTTTCCACTATATACGCCACCCTAGTCATTGAATTTGCCACTATAGCTTGCTTGAAACTTTTCCAACTTACTGCACCACCATTTTATGGTGAAAATACTACATGAAACAGATTTGCTACCATCTTTATGTGATGCAAAGCTTGCATCAATATAACCCTTTAATTTTAACTCAGAATCTCTCCATAAGTGAGGAACTCGTCTTTAGTTCTTCTCAAGTACTTAAGAATGGTCTGAAGTACTTTTCAATGTTCCTCACCGAGGTTTACTGGATATTGACTAGCTGCACTTAGTGAATAAGCAACATTAGGACGTGTACAAATCATGATATACATGATAGCTCCCACTGCGCTGGCATATGGTACTCTAGTCATGCATTCTTTCTCTTCATGAGTTTAATATAATTTTGTAAGATGACCCTTGTGTTGAATGTCTTCTTATGACCTTTGTTGCTTGTTTGATAATTGGGAGTAATATAGAGATGATTTATGATGAATACCTATGAAAAATAGGCATGTTAAGCTTCAAAAATTGGGGTTACTCCTTTTTTAATTCATTTCATAGTTTAAGGAACTAATTAAAATAGAAGGAAACATGTGTAGGGGACTCTGTTATTATTTTGCTAAAACATGTTTTAGCAAAATTGTTATTTCTCTGTGTGTGGTGATTTTGTGATGGTGTGTGTGAGACCAATTTTCAGAATATACACATAAAGCTTTCTATATTGACATATTTCATAAAATTTTGTTGAGAGATGAATGAGTTATTTATTTTATAAAAATGTGTTATTATGTTGTAATAAAATAGGGAATGTGTTATTATTGGGTACAATAATAATTATGTAGGTTCTTAGTTGTATAGTGTGATACTATTCCATGAACTTTACTCATAATGCTTATTATCTAAGATTAGATGACTCTTGAATTATGAGGAAAATTCTGTATGAAACTCATTAGTATGAGTGACAATATTATGGAGTGTTAGTGAACTAGTGAAGTGATTGCTTTTATGCATTATGACTTGGACTAAGTTATAACTTGATGTATGAATGCCATGATCCTAATATCATTGTGATACAAGATAATATATGAATGTGGATTGGATTTAAACAATTCAATGATTTGATTATTGTTGTGACATGATATGCTATACATTTTGTAATGGTATATTGGCTAATTCTATGATTCCAATATTGTTATGTATGAACTTTATGTTTCTAAAATTATGGTGTGATGAACTCTATAATTCTAATGTTGTTGTGGATTGATATATTCTATGTTCAGTAATTTTAACAAGACTAGAGACCTCTAATAGACTATTGCCTAGATTTCTATGTGTACATTGTTACTTCTGCGTTTTGTGTATTAAAAGATGAAATTTTAGGGTTGTGGTTAAACCCTTAAACATTATTTAAAAGATGATTTTAATGAAGAGAAATCATGTTATAGAAAGATAGTAGCATATATTGTTCTAGCTAAATACCTTTAAATATTTATAAGCAATCAAATATGGAACGGTGAAGAGACAATGACTTAGCTTGGATTTCAAGTGAGATGAGAAGGATGACCTCACAAAGCCATTGAGTGTGAGCATCCTGGATAGAAATGGAATCCGAACTTGAGGCAAGATGATTACAAAAGATTCAAAATGGAAGCAGTATGGAAACAATTTCGGATACATGTAAATTTGAATACATAGTGGTGATAGGATAAGATTCTATGACTTGTTGATATTAGTATTGTAAGGATGAGGAACTTGTAGAGTGTATCATCCTAAAATTTTACTATAATTATTTTTATTAGTTTCAATATAAAAATTAGTAGTATAACAGTTTATTTGTATTAAAATTATTATGATTATGATATATATATATATATATATATATATATATATATATATACATATATATATATGTTGGACAAGTAGCCTCAATAACTTAAGATGGGGGGTGAATTAAGTCTTACAAAATTTCTCACTAACAAACTTTTAACCCCCTTCTAGTTAATTTAATAATGTTCTTTAAACATGCAAGACAAAATTGATTGCAATAACATAAATGAGATAAGGGAAGAGAGAAATACAAACTCGACTTATACTGGTTCGGCCACTTCCCATGCCTACGTCCAGTCCTCAAGCAACCCACTTGAGATTTTCCACTATCTCTGTAAATCCTTTACATACTTTGAACACACCTTAGGATACCTCACCCTTGTGTTCAAAGATTCTCCAAGAGACAACCTGTCTCTTGATTACAATTCTCACAATCCAAGAGACAACCAGTCTCTTGATTACAACTGATTTTCTGAGATGAACATAAAGATTTCTCTCTTTTAGAGTGGATGATACAAATTGAAGTTCTTAGAGGAATTTCTCTCTTTTAGAGATGATAATACAATTTGAAGTTCCTGGATGAATTCTCAATAGATTTGCAAGTGTTGGCCCAAGAGTTGTTGAGAGAGCATTTGACAATTAAGTTCTCTTAGAATATCTCTCTCTTGCTTTTCAAAGTCAGACAAACATATATATAAGCCCTTCATGCCTTTTCAAAATGGTTTGAAGAGATGTGTCTTTTCAAAAAGTTTTTTTTTCTGAAAGTCTTCACTGGTAATCGATTACAAGTTTCTGGTAATCGATTACACAATTATATTTTGAAGGGTCATGTCTTTTCAAAGTGTTTTCTGAAGTGCCATTGCTGGTAATTGATTACAAACATCTGGTAATCGATTACATGATTCATAATTCAAATTCAAAACCCTTTTTAAACCCGTTGCTTCAAAATTGTCTTCTGGTAATCGATTACAATGTCTGGTAATTGATTACCAGAGCCTTGGATGTTGGAAACAATGTGTTTTGCGGCAAAAGCTTAATCAACCAATGAGATTGTTTGAGGCCTTATCTTTTTCTTGATCTTGTTTGCTTTGACCTTGAATTATTCTTGAAGCAATGCTTAACCTTTGAATGTTTGTTGAAACAACCTTATATTAATCTTAAAGCAATGCTTAATGTTTGAATGTTTGTTGAAACAACCTTGTTGTTTGATTCTACTTTGGCATCATCAAAACCTTGTATTCATACATTCACAATATATATATATATATATATATATATATATATATATATATATATATATATATATTGCTTGTATTATTCTATATTACATTTCATTGAAATAATTGAATTAAAAAAATGAATGAATGTTTTAAATACTTTATTTAAAATTGATTGAGTTAAATAATTATTATTATCATTAAAAAGATTAGGTGGTTGATATAAGAATTGTTGAGATTCTTGAGAATGATTTAAATCTTATCTTGCTTTATCTTAATATATACCTTGAAAGAAAATAAAATATCAGCTAATGTTAATAATTAGATAAATTTAGATAATATATTAGAAACAAATAAAGACAAATTTAGTTAGTCAAATCTATTGGCAATATATCTCATTAGATCTAATCTTAAATCATATACTCTTGTACTTATATAAGGATAAACAATTCTCTTCTCCTAGGATTTTATAGTCAATCTCTATAAGAAAATAGAAAATTAGTAGACCATATAGGATTGAGAAGAATAAAGAAACAAATAAAATCTTGTTGACATAGTAAATAGAGGAGGAAAAATAAGTGGAGAATGCAAATTATTATACTTCAAGATGTAAGTAAAACAACCTTTTCTTTAAACCCTCCATGGTATGTTTTTTTATAGATGTGATTTTTGGGTCTTGGATAAAGAAGAGTTTGTGGTTAGTGAAATTAATTGAATAATTTGTGATTCCTCATGTGCATTTAGTGCAATTTATAGTTGGATGAAATTGTTTGTATATAGGAACTACGTTGAGTGTTTCTATTTTGAGTATACTTGATATTAATTCTACGTATTCAATTACCTGATTCATGGCCTTGATTGATTATACATTAACAATGTGTCTTTCGTGGTTTGTGTCTTGCTTTTATTAAAATATGTATACCTTACCTTACATATAAATACTTTTAGTCCATATTAGTTCTCACACGAAAGAGTTTTTTTATGTGAAGGTGCTTTACAATTAGCTATAATATTGTTTATGTTAATAATTGATTTCTATGATGTTATAATGTTTTGGGTATGCTATTGTAAATTATTGTTGGGTGCATGGAATTAGAAAAATTATTAGGTAGTTATTTGGAATGATATTTTGCAATTATGTGTGAGTTGGTCATAACCTTTTGGGAAGGGATGACAATGTACATTTCGTTTTGAGAAATTAATATGAGATACATCCATCTCAGATGGAGATGAGATTTATGATAGATATCTCCATATGGGATGGGAAAGATATTTTGGATACCTTCTTCTATGATGGAGAAGACAGTAGGAAATCATTGCATGGATATGAGCTCATAGACCCTTTAAAGAATTTGAGATCTACATTGATTTTAGGAACCAAAGAGTTGAGTATAGTGATTTTGGAAATCACTGAGTTATGTTGTCAATGAGGTGTTGGTGTTTATTTACTAAGTGTTATTTCACCGTGTGAATAATTTGTGGTTTTTTTATATGTATATAATATTTTCAGTTTAATTTTGTGGATACCATGGTTGGATTTTTCCAGTTAATGCATCGGTTTAACAACACTATTTGTGAACACTTTTATAACTTGTTTTATTCACTGACATTGTTATCTTAATAAAAGTGTTGTTTTTAGAATTTGAGAAAGAATATTTTGAGACAAAGGAAAATTGAGAACTTAGTTCATTATTAGTTAAACTTTGTTTTAGTCTGGTTAGTATTTTTAGATACTTATAATTGAGAATAAATTTGTTTATTTATGTACGAACCTATTAATTTGAAATTATTTATAGTATTTTAATTATTCTAAACCATTGTAATTTTTAAATTCTTATTTTATCAACATTTTAAAGTATATGTTATTATGGTTTGTTATTATAATGAAGGGTGTTACATAGAGGAGTGGATAATATCATAGGTCTATAATGATCTATTGATGTGATAGTTGTATGGTAGGAAGCGCATGGGTAGTAATTCCTATGTGTTGTTCTTTAAACAATGATTGTGTAATTGATGTAAAATTATGTGTGATGAGACAAGTAAAGATTAAAATCATTACTTGGTGCTTGTGTGATGAATCTTGCAATAACACGTGGAGCCTATCTCTTCGACACGAGTAGGGTTTGAAGCACTTGTGGACCTGGTTATAAAAGGAGTTGAGCTTCAACATAAGACCAAGGACAAAGGTGCACAAAGACACATGAAGATAGCACAACTTTTTGTGCATTGTGTAACGGTTATGATTGTCAACTTCTCAAAAGCTCACACTCTGTGATACTTCAGTCAACTCTCTGTTGGTTATAACTCTCTATTGGTCAAAACCCTTCATAGGTAGGCACTCCGAAAACCTTGACAGTTTGTTTCAATTTCTTTCAGGATCAATGATTATCCCCACAAACCAACATAAGACTTTTTGGCATGCTTTATCCTCACTCACACGCTTTTTGAAAAAAATTCTCAGAAGTTCACCCAATTAGATGCATAACTATAGAGTGCTTATGTGATGGGATACCGAAAAGTAAATGCATCTTGTTTGTATAGGTAGTACCAGTTAATTCTTTTTAATTTATTCCCAACTATACAATCTCATACCTACACAACCTCTGGATCCCTCTCATATCAGTGTGATTCGTTCGAGGTGTTACATGTTGGGGTGCAAACAACCGATGTTCTTACTATGGGATGTGCAGTGTGGTCTAAATGGTATGTGTCCCTTTGGGATGTGCCCTACAAGGGTGAGGTGATGATGGTATTTATGATATTGAAGTTGGAGAGGAAAACCTCCAATGATAAAAGGGGCCTGGAGCTTGTACCTTGGTAACCACATCACGATAGCAATTACAATTCCCGTCAGAAATGTTCGTGAATAGAAGACATTCCTAAATGTGATACTAGTGAGGAGTGACAACAAGAGAGTGCCTAAAAACTTTAAGTGACTAGGTGACCACAAATGGTACCTGAGGTATGTAAGGCGAGAACCATGAGTCTTTGGGATAAAAAATGGTGTCAGCTTGTGATATCTCAACAAGGCTGGGGGACTAATGTAGCCAACTTGGAAATCCCAATAGTCACCAAGAGCATAATTGGTTATAGTGAAGAGTAGCCTGCCAGTAGTACTAGGGTAAGGTTATGTACTCCTACAATGTCACCAAAAAAATAAAAATGAAAGATGTAAGACTTCTATGATGACATATCTATGAAGCGGTCGGGCCCAATATAGTGGAACTGTGTGTATAATCAAGAGTAGAACTATGAGAGTGAATACATGTAGTCAAGTCTTAGGACTGTACATGTGAATTGTGTGATGTGTTTGTGGACTTCAATAAAGAAAAAGAAAAAATGTACCCATATTAGAAGATTATTTCTAAAAATTAAATATTGATTTATTTTGCGAATTTCAGAAAAATAAGTAAATCCTTAATGTAAAAATTAGGAATGTTAGAACTTTAAGTAAATATATTAGGTCTATGGATCAATTGGACAAAATTTTTAAAAAAATACACACAAAATTAAAAATTAGGCTAATATTATGAATATATTAAAATAAGCACCAAATTGCAGGAAAAATTAATGGAACAAAAATTGTGGATAACCAAAATTGCAATATAATGTTTACTTAATTGAATTAGGGGTGTGTTTGGATAAGTCATTTTAAAGGGAGAAAATAATTATTCAGAAGACATTTGTCCTATTTGGATTTTCATTAAAAAAAGGGTTAACTAAGTTTTTTTCCCCTTGAACTTTTTCAAATTTTGGCTTTTAGTCCTTAAAGGAAGGATTAAATACTTTTTTCGTCTCTACAATTTAACATTTTTTTCCTTTTCATTCTTGCAATTTTTTTCATCTAAGTCCTTACAAAATGTGTTTCGTTTATTTTTCTTCCTTAAAGTGCGCTTTAAACAATAAAAAGTGCTTGAAACTAAAAAAGATTGTAGAAGCAAAGCTTCCAAGATTATTTTGATGACGCCAAAGATTATTAAAGATCCATTCAAACAAGATTAAAGAATCAAGAAGATTCAAGTGAAGATTCAAGAGAAGACTCAAGATATGCAAGAACTTCAAGAAAAACATCAAGATAAGTATAAAAAGAATTTTTCAAAGAAAAGATTGAATAGCACAATTTTTCCAAAAGAATTTTTCAAAGAAAAATCTTTTACCAGAGTTTTTACTCTCTGGTAATCGATTACCAGAAGGCCGTAATCGATTACCAGAAGCCCAAAACAGTTTTATAACAGATTTACAAAGTAGTAATCGATTACCATGGGCATGTAATCGATTACAAATATTTTTGAACATTGAATTTCAAATTTCAAGAGTCACAACTTGTGATAAAACATTTTCAAACTTGTGTAATCGATTACACAACACTTGTAATCGATTACCAATGTTTCCGAAAGTTGGTTTTCAAATTTAAACATGAAGAGTCACAACTGTTGATGTGTAATCGATCATAATATAATGGTAATCGATTACCAGTGACTGGTTTTGAAAAATAAATTGCCAAGAGTCACAATTTTTAATGTGACTAGTTTTGAAGAGAGTCACAACTTTTAAAGTGACTAGTTTTGAAGAAATTTCCAAGAAGTGGGTACAACTTCTTGGTTGTTATCACTGGACACAAGGGACCAACGCTCCTTGGGGTTCATTGCAAGAAGTGGGGATAACTTCTTGGTTGTAATCACTGAACACAAAGGAAAGGATTCTTTTGTGGTTCATTGCTTGTAAAATTTT